>NC_134364.1:68875554-69175554 GCF_048569485.1 Anomaloglossus baeobatrachus | reverse complement strand
TCGTCCGGGGCTCAAGAGGTCAGGGGATCACATCTACCTCCAAAGCTGGTGGATTTGTGTATTATGCGGCGCTATTGAACTGCAAAGGGCTCATGTATTGTTCTTCTACAGGGGCATCTTCTGTCTGTGTCCGCTCCTGAGATTATAGGTAGGACATCAGGGGCGGAATGCTCGAGGTCGCAGGGATCATGACTGGGACCAGGAGTGCATGGGGTCCGTTAACCCCAGACCCTGATTCAGCTGGATATGCGTCCCAGGCTGCACATCCAACTGAAATGCATCGTGGCACAGAGACTCGTTGGGTCCCTGCACTGAAAAACACGCTACTGGCCAAACAGAAGCCAGCAGCTTTCATCTGCATCCCAGTGAATGAGGGCGGCGCATGACAATGACATTATGCATTGCCGTAGCACGGACGCCGATGAAAGCTGCTGGCCACTGTGTACTGGCTACACAGGGGGATGCCACGCAACCTAGGAGCCAGGAATGGAGAGTACAATGTGGGTTTTTTGCGTTAGACAGAAAGGAGACATATTTACCATGATGGGGAGATATATACCAAAAGAGGGATATATATATATATATATATATATATATATATACTAGGATGGGCATAGGAGGGGGACAGTATATACTAGGATAGAGACAGTATATACCAGGAGAGGGATAGTATATACCAGGAGGGGGACAGTAGACACCAGGAGAGACATAGTATATACCAGGAGGGTGACAGTAGATACCAGGAGGGGCACAGGAGGAGGACATATATACCAGGAGGGGGACAGTATATACCAGGATGGGAGGACATATATACCATGAGGCGGACATATATACCAGGATGGGCCCAGGAGAGTGACAGTATATTCCTGGAGAGGGACAGTATGTACCAGGAGGGAGAGAGTATAGACCAGTATAGGGGACATATATACCAGGATGAGCCCAGGAAGGGGGTGGTATATACTAGTAGGAAGACATATATACCAGGATGGGGGGACAGATATACCAGGATGGGGAACATATATTCCAGAATGGAGCCCAAGATGGGGGACATATATACCAGGAACGGGACATATATACCAGGATGGTCCCAGGAAGGGGGCAGTATATTCCAGTAGGTAGACATATATACCAGGATGGGGGGGTATATATACCAGGAGTGAGACATATATGCCAGAATGGAGCACAAGTTGGGGTACATTACAACAGGATATTGGACATATATACCAGGAGAGGGACATATATACCAGGATGGGGGACATATATACCAGGAGTGCGACATATATACCAGATTGGAGCACAAGATGGGGTATATTAGAAAAGGATGGGGGACATTACTACATAATAGGGGGGGCAACTTGTATGTCTTTATAGGACTTAGAACGCTTAATGTATACATACATATACATACACCTGACCAACATACGGGGGAAGGGGGGGCCCAAGTCCAAATTTTGCATTGGGGCCCATTGACCTCTAGTTATGCCAGTGCATGACACGCAAAGCTCAGGGTACTAGAACTGCATTTCAGAGCCTGACCTGTGTTATTTTGACCTTTGACCACATACTGCCCAAATACCCAAATCAGCCCCCGTCCCCTGCCTGCAAGTGTGAGATCCCCTCTCGGTCCCTCTCGGTAGCAGGGGAGTTAGCGGCGGGTCCTGACTATGAACATATGTATTTTTGTTCCTTCCACGGCGCAGTGAAACGACTTGGCCCTGATAATTAGGGGTGACATTCTAAACTCAGGCAGTCGCACACAGGAAACCTGTCACACACAGTGGCCCCTTCCTTAATTTGGAAATTTGCATTTTTCTAAAAAATCTCACAGAGTTGTTTAAGGTGGAAAGAAAGAAAACAGAAAATTGCACGTGAAAATAAACCTTGTAGAAAGAGGCGGGCGAGCCGGGGAAGGTGAGGGTGACGCTCATTTATCAAATCTAATAGAACAACAAGGCCCAGATGTTACAATCTGTGGAATGTGAAAAATCTCCAGATTTACTCTCCAGCCAGAAGAAGGGATGCCAGATCAAAACAGGTATCCTCCGCTATATGGCCTTATAATGGACTATTTATGGACTTTGTGTGCTAACTGGGGGCCTCTGCCGGACCCCAGGATAAAACACTGAACATATTTATATTCATATCTCAGCCCTGAGCCCCCCTCCGCTCCTCCATGAAACCGGACATTATCCAGAGCGACCCTCCCAGCTGTTGCCAGAGGCCGGCGAAATGCAGTTTCAGGGTAAAATTTGCAGCAACGAAAATCATTTTTATTGTTTTTTTAAGGTTGAAGGCAGACTTAAGTCCATAGAGTTCAGACCATAGAAAACACTTAAACCGGGGATTTGGGGAGGATTAATGGATGCAGCCTGGAGCTCTCATTACAGATCCTGACACCTAGAACCATACAGGATTTAAAGGGAAACTCTACTTCTAACCCTTCTTTTAGAGAGGACGTATCACTTGCCATAAATGAGTTATTCTTTTTTTTTATCTGGTGTGAATGCCGCTGTTCTCCTGAATCCGGCGATGTTTTTCTTTTGTTCCTGCGCCTCTGCATTCCTGAAATATGGCCCCTTCTTCTGCAGATAAAGCTCGTCTTTTTAGCCATCTGGGCGAGGTCATTATGTAGATCACGCCCACCTGCCTAAAAAAAAGGCTAGATTTTCATACAGGAAAGAATGGGTTATATTTCAGGAATGGAGAGGCACAAAAAAAAGAAAACCAACGCCGAATTCAGGAGAACAGCGGAATTTACACCAATATAAAAAAAATACATCTATGGCAGGTGACAGGTTAATGTTAAAACTCTATAAATACTGTGTAACTTTAAATATTCTTAAAGGGTGATTGTGACGCCCCTGGACTATTCAGGTCGTCACAGGGTACTGCAAAACTGCCCTACCCGAGCGGTATTCAACCCCCCCCATGGTCATGGGTCTCTATCCTACAGTCCTGCCTCCATCAGCATTCACAAATCCTAGATACACTTTGCACCACACCTTTCAGGCACACCAGTGGGCTGCTTAAGCAGGAATAGGGTCGCCCACCTAGGGGTCAGGCAGGGAGGTGTCAGTTCAGAGAGTCGAGTGGCAGCCCTCGAGTTGTGAGGAGCTCTGAGGAAGCTTGGAGTTGGAGCTCCCAGGAGAGAAGTAAACTAGGTCGCAGACGGTGGTCTGGACCTAGAGGAGTCGGACCCCCAGTCGCAGGGGATTGAGGCTAGGTGCCTGGGACCCATCAAGAAGGACGGTTAGCAGCCTGGTCCTATCACCGGTCCGGGACCGAAGGCACGACGGGGTACACGGACCCTAGGTCGGGGAGAAGCTTCAGGCAACCCGGCAATTAACCTGCGGAGAATGAGGCCTTTATGGACTGTCCTCACCAGCTCCAGAATCGGGGCACTAGCGCAATGAGGGGGATAGGGCTTTCCTAGCAAGCAGCCCACTGAAATCCCAATCGTGAGTCCTGAGAGCAGGCTCCTCCACTTGGCCACAGTGGGGAGCAGGGCCCAGAGAGCTCCAAGCTACCGGGCCACAATGGACAATCTAAAACTTAGTGCCAGGAAGCAGGTTACGGACCAGTAGTACTGTGGGGGATGGGCCCCGGACTAGCTTCCCCTGAGAGGCAACAGTGTTCAGAGACTTGGTTTACCCTGTTGTCAGCGTCTGCTTATTTTCTGAGTGAGTAACCGACTGACCCCTGCACTGCGTCCCCGCATCTCCTGCCAGAGTCCCAGGGCCTACCCCTATCCGTGGAGGGCAACGTCACCAAGCTGCCCCATTCCATCACACCGGGTACCCCCAATTGCCGCAAACCACGGGTGTTGTTACGAACTACACGAAAAGCCCCTGTAAATACTCCCTTTCCATTTGAGTGTGGCCCCTAAGCCCCCGGGTCCGGAGACCCTCGAGCCACGAACGATCACCACTCCCGGATCCGAGCGGTTCGATCCGCTGCTGGTGCGGCACATGATGACTTTCAGTTTCGAAGAACTCTGCTCGTACCACACATGTCTTGTAGTATTTGAGCAGTGTCCGCACATGTGAGACAACTACGTACAATCCTCAACTTTCTCTGTTAGTCCAATAAAAAATGAAGTAGAGCAGTGCTGTGTATATGGTCAGACCGCCACCAATCAGACACATACTTTCAATGTTGGGAATAACCCTTTAATGTATTATGTAAACATTTTGAGTTATATCATGATAAATACTCCAATCACTTCCAGAGCTGCATTAAAAATTCTGCTGTTTTTTTGACTCCAGAGTGCATAGTGACTATCACAGGTGTGTCACGGTTCACAGATAGTCCTGTGGTGTCTGGCTGTAGAAGGTGACAGCGTTTGGCTGCGCAGACTGCTCCCTGGCCTTCTATTCTTCCTGCTGTGGTGTAAATGGTATCTTATGTATCTTCTCTTCTTGGGGTTTATCCCTTTCCTTTTAGGACCCTGCAGATATCCTCACCTCTAAGCTGTTAATCATCATCATTTACTCTTCTGTCCTTAAATATCCACATTTCCCCTTGGTGTTTGCTGGTGATAGAGTTATGTTCCTGTACAGGTTTTGAATGCAAGCAGTCGGCTTGTATTCATTTGGAGAAACGTTCTTTGTTGCTGCACCTCACCCGGTTATCCGGAGATAAGTTACTTGTTACCAGTGCTTTTTTTGTAAAAAAATATTTGCTGGTACGCATCTCTGAGGAGCGGGGAGGGGGGGGGGTGCTGTCAGGCGATCATGTGAGCACAAGTATGAGATTTGTATACTTCTGGGCCACATTCTGGTTTGATGTGTCCGGCCTCAGTCAATTCATTTTCATTGAGCATGTCTGTTCAGCACGTGACCACATCTATGTAAATCACATACTTGCAGCTTCATAACCTCCCACTCTCACCGCCGGCACCAGAAAATCCTGACAGCGTGCAGTGTGCACACTGTGAGAATTCAGAAGGCTGCAGTCACAAAGTGACACAAGGAGTGGCTGCAGACTCATCATAAATTTGGACAACCCCTTTAATGCTCCTAACAACATAAATAAAAACATAGTAACCCTTAACTTGTCAGACAGCACAAGACTTTATTAAAGAGATTGTCCACTACTTTTACATTAATGACCTTTCCTTAGGATAGGTCACCAATGTCTGGCTGGTTGGTGTCCGGCACCTGGCAACCCCGCCAATTCCCTACACTAGGTGCCGGTGGTGGCCGGAAGTGCTCAGTTCTGGATCTGCTCCATCTTCTGATAGTGGCAGCAGTCTCCTATTAAATTCAATGAGGCTGATGTGCAGTACCCGGCCGCAGACACCATCAGAGGACGGAGCAGATCCAGAAATAAGCATTTCCGGCCACCTGCACCATAATCAGCTGACCAGTGGGGGTCCATTGCGCTCACATCAGAAGCAATGCACAAGTGGGACCAAGGCCTAATGATAAGACATAGTCAGTATAACAAATAAACATTTACATTCAGGTACCTTATAGATGATGTTGTCTCTGAGTCATTTCTTTCTATTCTTCATCTTGTCCTGATGCAATGATGACTTTTCACATTCACATCTCGTCTCTGCAGATTTCCATCTTCTCCGGTCTTCTGTAACACATCTCGACACGCTGCCCCTAAAAGTAGCAGAATGATTGTACTACTTCTACTTAAAAATATCTGCCCCACACTGTGCCCCAGAATAAATAATGGCCCCTCACAGTATTCTCTGCACAAAATATGACACACACTGTCCCTCTTATGGTACATGGCCTACATATTCTCTTTCCAAACTGAGCCTACTGTTTACAGTGTCCCTTACACTGTGTCCCCTTATACTGCCCAGTCTTTATAGTGTGCCTTCATCACACTCCCCCTCCTTGCTATAACCTCACACTGTCCTCCCATTCTGCCCCCTCTCCATACCACCCCCCTCTACTACCCAGTCTTTATTCTGTGCCCCTCACATTTTTCTCATCCCTTACTGTCTCCTCAATACCTCCTGTGCGTCCATATACTTTTCCACCTCACACCCCATCCTGCCCACTTGCTCCTCATACCATGTCACTCTTTATTCTGTGTCCTCAAAATGTATTTCCAGTTCGCTCCACATCCTCTCTGTCCCCATGCATGAAACCTCATCCTCTGTCCCCATGCATCACCCCTCATCCTCTCTGTCCCCATGCATCACCACTCATCCTCTCTGTCCCCATGCATGAAACCTCATCCTCTCTGTCCCCATGCATGAAACCTCATCCTCTCTGTCCCCATGAATGAAACCTCATCCTCTCTGTCCCCATGCATCACCCCTCTTCCTCTGTCCCCATGCATCACCCCTCATCCTCTCTGTCCCCATACATCACCCCTCATCCTCTCTGTCCCCATACATCACCCCTCATCCTCTCTGTCCCCATGCATCACCCCTCATCCTCTCTGTCCCCATGCATCACCCCTCATCCTCTCTGTCCCCATGCATCACCCCTCATCCTCTCTGTCCCCATGCATCACCCCTCCTCCTCTCTGTCCCCATGCATCACCCCTCATCCTCTCTGTCCCCATGAATCACGCCCTCATCTTCTCTCCCCATGCATGAAACCTCATCCTCTCTCTCCCCATGCATGAAACCTCATCCTCTCTCTCCCCATGCATGAAACCTCATCCTCTCTCTCCCCATGCATGAAACCTCATCCTCTCTCTCCCCATACTATGTCCAAAGATACTTCCCCCTCTCCATCCTCTCTTCCCACCATACTCTGTCCACAGATAGTTCCCTCCCCCACCCATACTATGTATATACATATTGCCCCCTCCCCACTCTCTGTCCCCCCCATAGTGTGTCCACAGATGGTTCCCATTCCCCACCCTCTGTGCCCCCCATAGTGTGTCCACAGATAGTTCCCACCCCCACCCTCTCTCCCCCATACTGTTCCATAAATACTCCCCTCTTACCCCATAATGTTCCTCATCCGTGTCTTCTTCAGCTCCACAGTAGAGCACTTATCAGCGTTTCTCTGCCGCCTCTGCGCTGCGGCGCTGGCTTCCGGGTCAGCAGTCTGATCAGCTGACCTGGTCACATGAAAGTCCTCGCTCTGACCCGGAAGTTACTGCTCCAATTGTCCTCGTGTCTGACAGATGCAAGGACAATTGAGCAGGGGGAGCCGCGCACTGCACTTTCTATGAGTGCGGCTGTAAGCGTGACAACCACGCTCAGAGAATAGTGGCTCCCACCCCAGCAGACTTCCACATCGCCGCATCAGGCAGCCCGACAGTGCTCTGCCAGCTCCTCCCAAGAGACGCCTCTGGCTTGTGCCTCCGCTCCACATGGCTAATTTGCATAGCTTACAAATTAGCCATGTGGACAGAGCCACAGGCGCTCTTACGATTTTCCGGCACGCCGTACCGGCGCGTACCGCCACAAAAAAAGCACTGCTTGTTACTTTCCTCTGTTTTCCCTGTGACTTTTTTAGAGCGTAGTGTGGTTGACTAAGCGCTCATCCCATCCGCTCACTACCTAGGGCCCAGTTCAGGGTTTGGAACCTATCTAGGGTGGTCAGGGGAGCCAGGGGCCAACGGAACTTTTGGTCAGGGGTCACCATCTTGCCTTCCCTAGACACAGGGTTTCTCTTCCCTTCCTTTTCTCAGTATGTGTGATACTTCCCCATACGTAGCGTGACAGTGACATGATAGAGACTGTTAAGACTGTTGTTTATCGTAGTTGCCAACCGAACTGGATATCCTGCACCTGCATGAATCAAGGCAAACTTTATGGAAACCTTACCCAAAAGTGAATGTTCCGAGCCTTAACCCGGTGCTTTCGCCTACAACCAGAGCCTCTGGGGTGCAGGGCTAGCAGGAATGACCTAAAAAGACCCAAGGCCACGTAGAAAGACACCAGACCTGTAAATAGCACATGTTCGATGGGGTCCCACCTTTGTGTTGCTCCTTATCAAAGAAAGTTGGGATGCTGGGAGTTATAGTTCCACAATAGCTATTCATGGGCTGCCAGGATGACAGCATTGACATTGTGACTCTATCTCTTCTCTCCATTGGTCACATGAGATCCTGTGATCCGGTATCCGTGGACCCAGTAGATTTATTAAGTTGATGCAGAGATGTACCACCCCCATGTCAGCGGCCGAGCCGCTCAGATTCGGAACCGCGGTGGCTCGAGGGGTCTCCGGACCCGGGTGGGGTGTTGCGCGGACTCTCGAATTGAAAAGGGGGGAGATATGTACAGGGGGATTGGAAGTTCGTGACACCACCCACGGGGCGTGATAAGATGGAGTACCATCGCTGCTGTTGACAGCGCCCGGTGGTGGTGGTATGGCAGCAAGGTGTTTAACCCTTCCGTGAGTAGGGGTTTTGTCCCGGGGCTCGATGATGGTAGTGAAGGGGTGCCGTTGGGGAGAAAGGGGATTTTCTGCGTACTCACTCAGTCCAAGAATACTGTCACCGACAACTTGTAAACCAGAGTTCTGAGCACCGCTGCAGCAGGGAGGGAGCACACGTGGATCCGTGCCCCTTGGTGTTTGTTGTTAGCCTGTGACCTTTTCCGTGGCACTTTCTTCACTATTTGGACCCTATAGTGTGGAACTACTTGGGTCCTGCTCACCCGTATGGCTAACGGAATGAGCTTGCTCTCAGGGTTCACGCTTGGGATTTTCTGAACTATGTGCTGGGAAAGTCCTATCCCCTCATTGCGCTAGTACCCTGATTTTGGAGCGGGTTGGGGATGAATCTTGAAGTCTTCACCCCCGTCGGGTAAATTACTGGGACGTGTGAAGCTACTTCCTGGCCTAGGGTCCACGTACCCCGTCGTGCCCTGGCCACTGCCCGGAGATGGCTCAAGGCCGCCGGCTGCCCTCCTTGGCAGATCCGTGCCCCTTGACACGATCCCTTGTGACCGGGGTTCCAGCTCCTACTGTGGCGCCCTGGCCTAGCCAGGTCGTCACAAATAACATACAAACACCCCCCACCCCCATCAGACAGGGACATCAGCCAAACAAAAACCCTTGTTGCCTCCCTCCAGTGTCTGATGTCCACACCAGGTGGGGCGGAGCTAAGCGGTTGGCTCCACCCACCGAGGAGTTCACAGGCCTGGAGGCGGGAAAAGTGACAGTGTAGTCCAGGAGGTGGAAGAGAGAGTAGTAAACACTTGGGTGTCTGTGTATGTGGCCCAGGCACTAACAGCAAGGTTGGCAGACGGTGATGGCCGTCTGCAGGAGTGGTGGAGCAATGCGGAACCGTAGGACCGGGGACGGGCGACGGCCCGCCGGTACCGACCGGGGAGCGAAGTGAAGCCAGCACACACAGGCAGGGCCATCGGACCCCGACCAGGCTTGGAGCCACCGACAATAGTCAGATCCGAATGTGACTGGAACCCCAGGGGTTTCACAACAGCAAAAGTCCCGATTGAAGGCAACAGCCCACACCGTGAGGGTATACAGCTACCGCCTAAGGCTAGAGACCCAAGGGCCAGCGTCTGCGGGCAAACGGGCTCCTCCGGTACCCATACACTGGGGAGCGGACTACCGTTGGGAATCCATAGTAGTCAGAAAGAGAACATCAAGGTGCAGGGAAAGACAGCCACCATCACCTGTCCGGGGAGAAGCACTGCAGTCGGCTGCGGGACCCGTCCATCCAGCCGTTTGGTTTACCGAGGACTTTGTACCTTTCTTGCTGAGTGAGTATGTGTCGCCCTGGGCAAGCCAGGGGACACAGGTCACAACACCACCACACCCCACACTCCAGGTAGGCACATCACAGCTAACCACAAATCCTTGTTGCCTTCCTCCAGAGGTTGATGATGCACACCAGGGGGTGGGCCAGGCGGTTGGCTCCGCCCACCGAGGAGCTCACAACACTGGAGGCAGGAAGTAACCAGGCAGTACTGTCAGGGAGGAGGAAGTGGAAGGAGTGAAGTGAAGCCCAGGCAGGGCAAGTGTGAGAAGCTAAGAGAGAAAGTAAAGCAACTAAGAGAAAGTAAAGTGACAGAAGAGAAAGACAGCCTGAAGGGTCAAGCTTTGTGAGGGCCAGAACAGCAAGGTCAGCAACGGCGGTGACTGTCTGGAGGGGGACCGTTTGGAAGTTCCTGGAAGGACCCCGTTGGCTGTGTGCCCGGTGGTCTGGAGCAGTGTTCCGAAGGACAGTCAGCACCAGGGCAGGGGCCTCTCGGACCCCGGCAAGGCTAGGAGTCGCCAGATTTGCCAAATCCGTCAGTGACGGGGACGCAGATCCCCCAACAACCAAGTCCCGATTGAAGGCAACAGCCCAACCGGTATTGGAGAGACACCGCCACCGCCACGGCACAAGTTTCTCAGGGCCAGCGCCTGCGGGCAAAGTGTAGAGCTCCTCCGGCCCAGATAGCAGCCGGGGAGCGGGTAACCGGAGGGAATCCACCGCTACCATCAGTCAACACAGGTGCAAGGAAGAGAGACATCACCGTCACCTACCGGGAGTGCAGGTGCAACCGTCTGTGGGACCGTCCTACCAGCCGTTGGTTTACCGTACAAACTGTGTCCGTGTGTCAGGCTGAGTGAGTACCATAGTGCCGCAAGGCACAGCGCTGCCCCCGCGTCCCTGCGCCCTCCAGGCCCTACACTTTACATCTCATCACCGGGCCCCGGGATCACCAACCCCTACCCACGGAGGGGCAACACAACACCTGGCTGCTCCGCATCACCATCCCCGGGACCCCCACACTGAGCAGCGGTGGTGCAATCACCACAACCGTGGGTGGCGTCACGAACTATAACAATCCCCACACCCAACAAACGTCCCCTTTCACTCACGGGCGAGGAGTGTCGCTCGAGAAACCCCGGGATCCGGCCCACAGCTCGAGCCACCACTGAGCAGCTGCCGGACCCGAGCAGAAGGGGTGAGCGCGGTGTGCTGACACCCTCCTCCCCGCCCGCGACAACTTGGCGTCACAAACAGGATCTTACCGCTCTGCCGTCAGGTAGAGGTGCGCCTTGTTACCGCCGGAGGCATCCGGCAGAAAAATTTCAGAAGCCGCCATCTTTGGCGCGAAAAGTTCCCGCTCGAGCGTCTTCTCGAGCAGTAGAGGCGCGAAGGCCAAAACCCCGCCCCGAGAGAGGAGGGGCCGAAAAGAGCTAAGGGGGACGCGATGGCGGCTGGCTGCATGTAACAACGCAGCTAAAAAGACGGGGACACGAATGGAGAAATGGCAGCGTCCTCGAATTGGAGTGCGGGAATGCCCGCCACCGGAGTACCCAAGCTCTGGGGGAAACGAGGCGGAGTAGCTTTTGAAGACTGCGGCCCGGGTGAGCTCCCCGCCGGGACCGCTGCGTGGCTGGAGCGGGAGCTGGGCCGATTCTGCGTGAAGGTGAGGGCGCAGAGCCTGCAGCAGTTGATGGATTGGAAAGCAGAGATGCGAAGGATGGTTGCCGTAGTAGGGGCCCGTGAGCAAGGGGCCGCTGCGGCCGTGCCGCGTCGCGATCAGTCCACCCAAACCCCAGAGCCGGCCCTGATTGAGTGGGAGACAGACATCAGCACCGCGGCTGGAGGTCCGAAGGGGATGTCGTTGATGGAGGAAGAGGTCCCAAGTATGCCGCCTCCGCAGCCATTCCTAACGGCTGTCAGCGGTGCGGGGTTGAACTGCCAGTGGGAGGAAAATCCCATGTACCGCTCGGTCGCGAAGTGGGCCGACACCATGCGGTGGTAGCCGCCTCCAGGGCAGCGGATGCCCGCTGCACCGTCCCCGTTGGGACCATCACTGAAGTTGTTTGTTTGAAAAAGTTAGAAAGTTTTGAAAGAATGATAAGAAGAAAATGATTATACCGAGTACTTCACCAGATTTGCCTTTGTGATTGAACCGGCAGGAGCCGGCACCGTTGTCCCCGTGGGGACCGTTTAAGTTTTGCATGGGAACTATCCATGGACAAGCCCGTGAACTTGCAGGGCACCACAAACGTTAAGTGGCTTGTAAATATGTTGGGTACCGTTACCGTTTCCGCAATACCGTCTCCGGAGAGGCAGGTTGGAGGGAGGGCCCTGAGCGGAGCAGGCCAGGGCCCAGCCACCAAGGGAACCGGTGGCCACCCTCTGGAGGGGAGGGACAGATCCCGCTCGGGTAGCTTGTGCTGGACTGTGGGTCAAGGGGTGCTGCCTGGGTTTTAGGGGCAGCATCAGGGCCAGGTTGCTTGGGTGGGAGAGAGCGGAAACCGTGACCGTATACCGTTGTAACGTTTAAGTACATGTGCCTCCCGTCTTGGGAAGAGTTTTTGATTAAAAATGTATTTATGTTTGCTTAACCCTGTTATCCCCTTTTTACAGAAAAATAAAACCGGTGTAGGACGGCAGCCCGCGGACGGTCTGCATTTTGCTAAGGGGGAATGTGTCGCCCTGGGCAAGCCAGGGGACACAGGTCACAACACCACCACACCCCACACTCCAGGTAGGCACATCACAGCTAACCACAAATCCTTGTTGCCTTCCTCCAGAGGTTGATGATGCACACCAGGGGGTGGGCCAGGCGGTTGGCTCCGCCCACCGAGGAGCTCACAACACTGGAGGCAGGAAGTAACCAGGCAGTACTGTCAGGGAGGAGGAAGTGGAAGGAGTGAAGTGAAGCCCAGGCAGGGCAAGTGTGAGGAGCTAAGAGAGAAAGTAAAAGAAAGTAAAGTGACAGAAGAGAAAGACAGCCTGAAGGGTCCAGCTTTGTGAGGGCCAGAACAGCAAGGTCAGCAACGGCGGTGACTGTCTGGAGGGGGACCGTTTGGAAGTTCCTGGAAGGACCCCGTTGGCTGTGTGCCCGGTGGTCTGGAGCAGTGTTCCGAAGGACAGTCAGCACCAGGGCAGGGGCCTCTCGGACCCCGGCAAGGCTAGGAGTCGCCAGATTTGCCAAATCCGTCAGTGACGGGGACGCAGATCCCCCAACAACCAAGTCCCGATTGAAGGCAACAGCCCAACCGGTATTGGAGAGACACCGCCACCGCCACGGCACAAGTTTCTCAGGGCCAGCGCCTGCGGGCAAAGTGTAGAGCTCCTCCGGCCCAGATAGCAGCCGGGGAGCGGGTAACCGGAGGGAATCCACCGCTACCATCAGTCAACACAGGTGCAAGGAAGAGAGACATCACCGTCACCTACCGGGAGTGCAGGTGCAGCCGTCTGTGGGACCGTCCTACCAGCCGTTGGTTTACCGTACAAACTGTGTCCGTGTGTCAGGCTGAGTGAGTACCATAGTGCCGCAAGGCACAGCGCTGCCCCCGCGTCCCTGCGCCCTCCAGGCCCTACACTTTACATCTCATCACCGGGCCCCGGGATCACCAACCCCTACCCACGGAGGGGCAACACAACACCTGGCTGCTCCGCATCACCATCCCCGGGACCCCCACACTGAGCAGCGGTGGTGCAATCACCACAACCGTGTGTGGCGTCACGAACTATAACAATCCCCACACCCAACAAACACCCCCTTTCACTCACGGGCGAGGAGTGTCGCTCGAGAAACCCCGGGATCCGGCCCACAGCTCGAGCCACCACTGAGCAGCTGCCGGACCCGAGCAGAAGGGGTGAGCGCGGTGTGCTGACACCCTCCTCCCCGCCCGCGACAAGTACACCCGTGCCATCCGGCACCGTGCGGCGCTGTCCCTGCAACCCTGCACCTCACCGACCATGCCTCCCGTCACATCATCGGGCCCCGGGACCACCGACCCCTACCCACGGAGGGGGAAAACAACATCTCAGCTGCTCCTTACCATCGCTCCCGGGATCCCCGTCATCAGCAGCGGTGGTGCCTATCTTCAGCACGACCAGTGGGTGGCGTCACGGACGAAATCCCCCAAACCAACCACCCCTTTCACTCACGGGCGAGGAGCACCGCTCGAGTCCCCGGATCTGGACCACCGCTTGAGCCATCGAGCAGCAGCAGCAGCAGCCGCAGCAGCGCCGGACCCAAGCGTTAGCGAGAGCGCAGCAGCGACGGCGTCCTCCCCGCCCGCGACACTACCAGGCCCAGACCAACGTCTGCCACCTAGTATTCTACAAGGAGCACTGCTCCTGACCTCCTCTCTCTCCTCCTCACTCTTCACTTCTCTTCTCTGACACTTCTCACTTCCCCTACAAACCCTCCAAGTGGACGGCCCTATTCCCTTCAGGCCCCCAATGGTGTTTCTGGTGGGTGTGGTTCCAAGCTGTCCTAGGGTTTTGACTGGCTCTGCTCTTAGCAACACCAAAGGACAGGGATCCGTAACCAAGGAGGACTTGGATACTGTGCTGAAGGGCAGATTGCACAATACCCTGTGACGACCTGATAGGCCAGGGTGTCACATAGATGGCTACTTTGTGGCTGTGCCCTGAACTAGCATCTGCTGGGGTAAAAATAGTCAGTTCAATATGACATGTCAGAAGACTTCCTCTTTTCGCTCTGACACATTGCACTGGTCTGGTAGTCATCATTACAACCAGCAGACCTCAAATCCGGGAAGAAAAACGTCCCACAAGGTCTGATTTATATACAACCAAATAGAGGGAAAAGCTGCAGCGTGAAGACCAGGCCCATGTCTGCCAAAGCTGCAGCAATCACAAGTGGTGAATGTGATCCCCAGTATCACACCCCAAAATGACGACACTCCCAGGATCAGACCTGTAGACAGAGACCCAGGACCTTCTAAGTACATGCGCACGCTGCTTCTTTTTCGTGTTCACAAACTGCAGCCAAAACTGCACCTTGTCAGAGAGAGCCTGGAAATGTCACAAAAATGTAGGTGCTTTTTTGGTGCGTTTTTGCTGCTTTTTTGGTGCGGTTTTGGCTGCAGTTTTGTCAACAATTGTTTCATGTATTTTTCAGTTCAAACAAGCCCATAAAGCTTGTTGAACTGAAAAAAAAATAATTAGAAATAAATAAATAATTAAAAAAAACTGGCGTGCGGTCCCCCCCAATTTTAATGCCAGCCAGATAAAGCCATACGGCTGAAGGCTGGTATTCTCAGGATGGGGAGCTCCACGTTATGGGGAGCCCCCCAGCCTAACAATATCAGTCAGCAGCCGCCCAGAATTGCCGCATCCATTAGATGCGGCTGTTCTGGGACAGTACCCGGCTCTTCCCGATTTGCCCTGGTGCGTTGGAAAATCGGGGTAATAAGGAGTTATTGGCAGTCCATAGCTGCCAATAAGTCATAGATTAATCATGTCAGGCGTCTCCCCGAGATACCTTCCATGATTAATCTGTAAGTTACAGTAAATAAACACCCACCTGAAAAAATCCTTTATTAGAAATAAAAAACACTAACAAATTCCCTCGTTCTCCCATTTAATAACCCCGACAAAGCCCTCCATGTCCGGCGTAATCCAGGATGGTCCAGCGTCGCTTCCAGCTCTGCTGCATGGAGGTGACCGGAGAAGCAGCAGACACCGCCGCTCCTGTCAGCTCCACGCAGCTAATGAAGACAGCCTCGCGATCAGCTGAGCTGTCACTGAGGTTACCCGCGGCCACCGCTGAATCCTCAGTGACAGCTCAGCTGATCGCGCTACTGTGTGGAGCTGACAGGAGCGTGGAGGACGGGACTATCAGCGGCGGCGGTGGCAGCGAGAGGGGTCCATCATCTCCCCTGTGCGTGCACCCTGGGGACAGTGGTACTTCGGGGAACACGTGGAGGACGGGACTATCAGCGGCGGCAGCGAGAGGGTGATGGACATTGGCAGCTGAAAACATTGATTTTTTTCCCTCTCGCTGCCGCCGCCGCTGAAAGTCCCATCCTCCACATCATCTCCCCTGTGCGTGCACGCTGGGGCATGTAGCCTCAGGCTACATGCGCACGCTGCTTTTTTTCCTGCTTTTTTGCTGCTTTTTTGGCTGCAGTTTTGTCAGCAGAACTTTCTGACATTTGACTTCCCAGCAAAGTCTATGAGAAGTCAGATTTGTCATGCGCACGTTGCAGTTTATTTGTCAGCGTTTTATTTGTCAAAGGTTTGTGACAAATAAAATGCAGCATGTTCATTCTTCCTGCGTTTTTGTCAACATTTGTCACAAAAACGGAGCAAAAACGCAGGGTGTGAAAAACGCACCAAAAACGCACCTAAAATTACATGCGTTTTTTGTGACATTTCCAGGCTCTTCTCTCTGACAAGGTGCAGTTTGGCTGCAGTTTGTGAACACAAAAAGATGCAGCGTGCGCATGTAGCCTTAATACAGACTCTGACTAGGTGCCATAAACAAATACAGATACCAGACCCCTCAATCTATTACCTGCAAGACCCACTCACTCAGAAAGCTGTGACGTAGAGATCGACTTTGGAGAAATCAGGATATAACTCAGGATCAGTACAGGATAAGTAACATAATGTCTGTACGCAGTGACTGCACCAGCAGAATAGTGAGTGCAGCTCTGGAGTATAATACAGGATGTAACTCAGGATCAGTACAGGATCAGTAATGTATGTACACAGTGACTGCACCAGCAGCATAGTGAGTGCAGCTCTGGAGTATAATACAGGATGTGACTCAGGATCAGTAATGTATGTACACAGAGACTGCACCAGCAGAATAGTGAGTGCAGCTCTGCAGTATAATACAGGAGGTAACTCAGGATCAGTAATGTACTGTATGTACACAGTGACTGCACCAGCAGAATAGTGAGTGCAGCTCTGGAGTATAATACAGGATGTGACTCAGGATCAGTAATGTATGTACACAGAGACTGCACCAGCAGAATAGTGAGTGCAGCTCTGCAGTATAATACAGGAGGTAACTCAGGATCAGTAATGTACTGTATGTACACAGTGACTGCACCAGCAGAATAGTGAGTGCAGCTCTGGAGTATAATACAGGATGTGACTCAGGATCAGTAATGTATGTACACAGAGACTGCACCAGCAGAATAGTGAGTGCAGCTCTGCAGTATAATACAGGAGGTAACTCAGGATCAGTAATGTATGTACACAGAGACTGCACCAGCAGAATAGTGAGTGCAGCTCTGCAGTATAATACAGGAGGTAACTCAGGATCAGTAATGTATGTACACAGTGACTGCACCAGCAGAATAGTGAGTGCAGCTCTGGAGTATAATACAGGATGTAACTCAGGATCAGTAATGTAATGTATGTACACAGTGACTACACCAGCAGAATAGTGAGTGCAGCTCTGGAGTATAATACAGGATGTAACTCAGGATCAGTAATGTAATGTATGTACACAGTGATTCAGAATATTATGTAGATCCATTCTATATGTATATTAGTGAGCACACTCTTTTAACCCCTTATGTTAGCTGAGCATAGTATCCCTGGCTTCTCTGGCATTATGTAGCAGCTGGGAGCGTAAGCTAAACAAGCCATAAATACTACACGGTAGCTAAACACATGCAGGATCTTCTGTATTCATTCTGTGAAAATGAACAGAGTCCGAGGAAGGGTCTGGGGTTTATCGCTGATTTATACAAACCGCAGGATAAGACCTAAATATTGAGAGTACGCTGCAGGACGCTCGCACTGACACAGTCCCGCTTGGACATTTATGATATATGGTTAACAATTTAACTATCTGTTTTCTCTAACCAAATGTTTACAGCGCAGGTTTGCCCTTTGCTGAGCCAAATGTGCTTATTGGTGGGCGATGTGCACCGCAACTGCCAAATAGACCCCTCTGAGTGATCTTATAATAGATTGGCGGAGGCCCCTGAATATAACAATTCTCGGGGCCCATATCCCATGTCCTGGATTTGGCCCCAGTCCAGGGCCGGATTAAGGTTGGTGGGGGCCCCTGGGCAGAAAATCTGGTGGGGGCCCAATAACGTTAACATTTTAACCATAACAGTAGAGCACGAACTGTAGCATTTAGATATAAATACTGCCCCTCAGTCTCACATTCCCCCTCCTCAGCATACTGTGCCCTCCATACTGTGCCCTCACACTGGCCCCCATGCTGCCCCTTCTCTATACTGCCTACCTCCTTCACTATCCAGTCACTATACTGCACCTTAGTCTTGCATTCCCCTCCGCAGCATACTGTGTCCTCCATACTGTGTCCTCACACTGGCCACCATGCTGCCCCTTCTCTATACTGCCTACCTCCTTCACTATCCAGTCACTATACTGCACCTTAGTCTTGCATTCCCCTCCGCAGCATACTGTGTCCTCCATACTGTGCCCTCACACTGGCCACCATGCTGCCCCTTCTCTATACTGCCTACCTCCTTCACTATCCAGTCACTATACTGCACCTTAGTCTTGCATTCCCCTCCGCAGCATACTGTGTCCTCCATACTGTGCCCTCACACTGGCCACCATGCTGCCCCTTCTCTATACTGCCTACCTCCTTCACTATCCAGTCACTATACTGCACCTTAGTCTTGCATTCCCCTCCGCAGCATACTGTGACCTCCATACTGTGTCCTCACACTGGCCACCATGCTGCTCCTTCTCTATACTGCCTACCTCCTTCACTATCCAGTCACCATACTGCACCTCAGTCTCACATTCCCCCTCCTCAGTATACTGTGTCCTCAAACTGGCCACCATGCTGCCCCTTCTCTATGCTGCCTACCTGCTTCATTATCCAGTCACTATACTGTATCTCCGTCTCACTTTCCCCCTTCTCAGCATCCTATGCCCTCCATACTGTGCCCTCACACTGGCCACCATGCCGCCCCTTCTCTATACTGCCTACCTCCTTCACTATCCAGTCACCATACTGCACCTCAGTCTCACATTCCCCCTCCTCAGTATACTGTGTCCTCAAACTGGCCACCATGCTGCCCCTTCTCTATGCTGCCTACCTGCTTCATTATCCAGTCACTATACTGTATCTCCGTCTCACTTTCCCCCTTCTCAGCATACTGTGCCCTCCATACTGTGCCCTCACACTGGCCACCATGCCGCCCCTTCTCTATACTGCCTACCTCCTTCACTATCCAGTCACCATACTGCACCTCAGTCTTACATTCCCCTCCGCAGCATACTGTGTCCTCCATACTGTGCCCTCACACTGCCCACCATGCTGCCCCTTCTCTATACTGCCTATCTCCTTCACTATCCAGTCACTATACTGCACCTCAGTCTCACATTCCCCCTCCTCAGCATACTGTGCCCTCCATACTGTGCCCTCACACTGGCCACCATACTGCTCCTTCTCTATACTGCACCTCAGTCTCACATTCCCTCTCCTCAGCATACTGTGCCCTCCATACTGTGCCCTCACACTGGCCACCATACTGCCCCTTCTCTATACTGCTTATCCCCCCTCCCCCACTACCCAGTCTCCATTCTATGCCCCGCACACTTTTCTTTCCCAATACTGTCCACTTACAATTTTCTCCCACCATACTGCTGCCTCACATTTTCCAATGGTGCCCCCCTGATTGCTGTGCAGGGACAAATATGCCGCATGCCCCCCAAAGGTACGCCCCTGTACAGTGTACAGGAAAATACATGACTGGTACACGCAGGGCCGGCTCCATGTTTTTGTAGGTCCTGGGCGAAAAAGTCTCAGTGGGCCCCATCCACACATAGACATGCACAGATACTGTACATACACATACAGGCATACGTACACATACAGTATATATTTAAAGACAAATTCACAAAAACACATATAAACAGACATAAATCTAGACACAGTCATACACACCGACATACATAGATGACACATAGATACGCATCACACATGCACACACAGACAAATTTTTATATTTTTATCTAATTTTTAATATTGGGAAGCCGGCAACAGCCTCATTCACCTCCCCGCTTGTCTCCATCCAGCTCCTCCTGGGCACGTGTCTGTGCCACGCTGATTGGTGGCTGACACTAACAGACATGGCCGCACAGAGAACACTAACACTGCTGTATATACATCACAAGAGAGGCTGGGGACATACACATTACTGGGGACATCCATATTACTGAGGAAAGGGGTACATAGCAATGGGGGGCATACAGCTCTAGAGGGGGGCAGTGGCTCTGAGGTGGGGGGGACAAAGAGCTCTGAGGTGGGGGATGACATGCAGCTCTGGGGATATACAGCTCTGTGGTGTAGAGGACATACAACTCTGGGGGTATAGTATTATGCAGCCCCCATATTCCTCCATATAGTGTTATGAAGCTCCCATAGTCCTCCATATAGTATTATGCAGCCCCCATGTAGCACTATGCAGCCCCCATATGGCACTATGCAGCCCCCATATGGCATTATGCAGCCCCCATATGGCATTATGCAGCCCCCATATGGCATTATGCAGCCCCCATATGGCACTATGCAGCCCCCATATGGCACTATGCAGCCCCCATATGGCACTATGCAGCCCCCATATGGCACTATGCAGCCCCCATATGGCACTATGCAGCCCCCATATGGCACTATGCAGCCCCCCATATAGTACAATACACACCCATATAGCATTAGGCACCCTCATGTAGTACACAGCCCCTATATAGCACAGTGCAGACCCAGATAGCATTAGGCATCCTCACATAGTACACAGCCCCTATATAGCACAGAGCAGACCAAATAATATTAAGCACCTTCACATAGTACACAGCCCCTATATAGCACAGTGCAGAGCCAGATAGCATTAGACACTCACGTAGTTCACAGCCCCAATATAGCACAGTGCAGAGCCAGATAGCATTAGGCATCCTCACGTAGTATACATCCCCTATATAGCACAGTGCAGAGCCAGATAGCATTAGGCATCCTCACGTAGTATACAGCCCGTATATAGCAAAAAGCAGACCCAGATAGCATTAGGCATCCTCATATAGTGTACAGCCCCTATATAGCACAGTGCAGAACCAGATAGCATTAGGCACCTTCATGTAGTATACAGTCCATATATAGCACAGTGCAGAACCAGATAGCATTAGGCACCCTCACACCCTCATGTAGTATACAGCCCCCATATCATTTAATGCACCCCCATGGTTGTCTGGCCACAGTGATTGTACATACTCACTTCTCCTCGTTCCCCCGCTCCTCCGGTCTCCTCAGCATGTCCACTGCTGTCGCTTTCTCTGACCTCTCAGCAGGCGCGCAGTGATCACGTCACCACGCTCTGCTGCAGAGCTGTCAGAATGCCGACAGACACAGCGAGAATCATGAGAGAGAGCGCGCCGCTCCATCTCATCATTGCTCTCAATTGTATCGGCAGCTGCGATGCCGATACAATTGAAAGCGCGATCCTCGGCGGGGGGAGGCAGCGCGGGCACCGGGCCCCCCTTACTAGCGCTACGCCACTCCTGCCACCGCGAGTGGGCCCCCTGAAATTTGACCGGGTTTACTGTGATACAGACACCAGATGTTATACAATATACACATTATTATATACCATCTGATGTGTGTACACAGTATATCACACTACTCTGTACACTGGATGCGGTATACCATGTACACAGATATACAATCCTCTGCACTGATCACACCTGGGCCTACAGGACAGGACCTCACATATTCTATATGTAATATGGGCCATATAGTATAATGTGTGCTGCAGGCTCAGATGTGATCAGTGCAGGATTCTGTGTAGTGCTGTCTGTGCTGGAGATCAGTGTGAGTTATTGCAAGGGAGAGATGAGGCTGCAGCCGATGACCCGGCACTGACAGCCCGACCTGATCTGCTGCAGTTCAGACTCCGGCAATAACTCACAATGATCCCGGGCAGAGCTGCCGCTGACACTATGGAACCGGTCTGGAGTTATCAGCGGCGTCCTGCTCCCTCCTCACTGCAGCCTCCTGCCCGGCCGGCACCATGATTAATCATACTTACCGGGATCCACTGAGACCTCCGGTCCTCCCACAAGCTCCTCTACGGCAGGAACTTAGAAGCAGCAACAGGTGCGCGGTGACGTCATCCTAGCAGACGCAGCCCACAGAGCGTGCAGTGGGCGTGTCTGCAGAAAAGTGACGGCCGGGATTGAAATTCTTTAAAGGTACAGTGCGGTCCTGAACCACACTGCGGCGTTAATAAAATGGCGCCCACACTGATGGTGGTGGGGGCCCCCTCAGAAGCTCTTGTGGTGGGGGCCCCTGGGCGGGAGCCCCGTCTGCCCCGCCTATAATCCGGCCCTGCCCCAGTCTATGTCATGTGTACAGGAACCGCCCGACTTTTCCCCAACTGATGATGATGAAGGAGAGAATGCTTTTGAGTTTAAGTTCCAGATCCTTCAGGTCTTGAGAAAGATAATCCTCCTCTAGATGAATCTGCAGCAACTCGCTCTCCCCTTTCCATACAGAACACAGAGATGAACGCAAAGACAAGCCAAGTGTTCTCATATATGGGGCACTGGGAGACACATATTCATCAATCAGCGATCTTACATGTATAAGCATTTTTAGACTCCACTTGTCCCCCATGTGTGTCCCTCTTTACTAACGTCAATGAGAGGTTTGAAGAAACTGAACCCATCATCCCCCTTAGATTTCAAAAGGTAGGAAGTGCCATCAGTCTTTTTCTTAGATTACAGGGTCGTGTCTTCTGATTGAGCACTCCTGCTCTTCAGCCTCAGGCAATTTTAATTCTCCATTTGCATGTTCCTGTCTGCTCATAAATTGTAGGTTTTTTTTAACCCAAGCAGAGGCATTAGTTTGATAGGGACCCAACAAAAAGAGGTCGCCTTGCTGTTGGCTGTTGGGCCCACATACAACTGGCCATTTTTGTGTGCTAAGTATCTCAATTTTTACTTGTTTTTTCATAGCAGTAATGCATGTCTATATTCCCATATTCCTTGTTCCTCATATCTTAGCACTGCAGGGTGCAATTGTCTCCTTTTTGTTACTATGTTTCATGTTCAGTTTGCACCTGTTCACATTAGAAAGGTAGGATGTGCCATCAGTCTTTTTCTTATAGTTCAAAAGACAGTCATATACATGAATGGCCACGGGGGGCATACCTCTCTATAGTCCTGGACTATGCCGAAAACTGGACTGCAAAGGAAGTGCGGTTTAAGCCAAGTAGTAATAGAATGGGTGGGGTTATGCAATAAGTAAATAGATCCCCAGGACTCTGGTCCAGTGGTCTCGTCAGTAGTCCGTGGCTGATAGACTGAAGCCCCCTGAACCATCTCCTATGTACCAGATTCCCCAGCGCCTCTTTACATTTGAAGGTCTGGCTTAACATCGTTGCAGCATGACGCACACAGGACATCACTCCTACAGTCATGATCGAAAGTGTTGGCACCCTTGAAATTGTTTCAGAAAATAAAGTATTTCTCAAAGAAAATTATTACAATTACACATGTTTATTTTCTTTGCATGTATTAGAACAAGACAAAAAAAACTGAGGAAAAAAAAGCAAATTGGATAAAATTTCACACAAAACTTCAAAAATGAGCCGGACAAAATTGTTGCCACCTTCTGCCTAATATTCAGTTGCACACCTTTTGGAATAAATAACTCCAATCAATCACTTCGTATAATTGTCCACAAGCTTCTTACTCCTCTCACCTACAATTTTGAACTCTTTATAAATTGCTCCAGGTCTCTCATATTTGAAGGCGTCTTCTCGTCTCCCAAAAGCAATTTTAAGATCTCTCCACAGGTGTCAATGGGATTTAGATCTGGACTCATTGCGGCCACTTCAGAACTCTCCAGTACTTGGTTTCCATCCATTTCTGGGGGCTTCTTGAAATATGTTTGTGGTCTTTGTCCTGCTGGAAGAGCCATAAAATACAAACCCAGTTGTCTGACACTGGGCACTACATTGCCACCCAAAATTCTTTCATAATCTTCAGATTTCATGATACCTGGTACACAATCAAGGCCCCCAGTGCCAGAGGCAGCAAAACAACCACAAAACATCTCTGAGCCTCCACCATGTGTGACTGTAAGTCCTGTGTTCTTTTCTTTGTAAGCCTCATTCCAGTTTTTCTAAACAATAGAATGATGTGTTTTACGAAAAAACTCTATGTTGGTCTCATCTGTCCACTAGACACTTTCCTGGAAGGATTTTGGTTACTCACATACATTTTGACAAGCTGCAGTCTAGCTTTTTTATGTCTTTGTGCCAGCAGTGGGATTTTCCTGGGTCTCCTCCATAATGTTTCATGTCATTTAGATGTGGATGGATAGTTTGCACTGACACTGATGCCCCTTGAGCCTGCAGGACAACTTGAAGTTCTTTGGAACTTGATTGGGATGGCTTATCCACTATCCAGATTATCCTGCATTCAACATTTCATCAATTTTTCTCTGATATCCACATCCTGGGAGATTAGCTACAGCACCATGAGTTGTAAATTTCTTTATTATATTGCGCACTATGGACAAAGGAACATCAAGATCTCTAGAGATGGACTTGCAACCTTGAGATTGTTGATATTTTTCAACAATTTTGGTTATCAAGTCCGCAGACAGTTCTCTTCTCTTTCTGTTCTCCATGCTTAGTTTGGCACACACAGACACCCAATCCAAAGATCAACTTCTCCTCTTTTTATGTGGCTTCAGGTGTGATTTTCATATTGCCTGCACCTGTGTCAAGTAACAGGTGTGGGCAATATGAAACTAACACCTGAAACCAGATAAAAAGGGGAAAAGTTGAATAATTTGAATAAGCATCAAAGCATCACATGCTTGAAATAAAGTTATTTACCCACAATTTTGGAAGGGTGTCAACAATTTTGTACGGCCCATTTTTGGGGTTTTGTGTGAAATGATTTTTAATTTGTGCTTTATTCCTCTAGGGGGTTTTTTGTGTTGTTCCAATACACACAAAGGAATAAAGCAATTGCAATAATTTTCTGGGAGAAAAAATTCATTTTCTGGAACAATTTCAAGGATGCCAACACTTGCGGCCATGACTGTAGCTACAAGCCTGCTAATCAGAAGTGATGCTGGCAGGTTGGAGGCGGCCACGGACTACTGTCACGGCTGCCGGACCAGGGCCCTGCAAATCGATTTGCTCATCTCTAGCAAATTTGTATTAAAATGGACATTTATTGAGCAAAAAATGGTTTACCAGCATGTAAGTTAAGGATATCATTCACTGAACAAAGGGCGCCATGGACTTTTATGGACCGGCCATAATACGGCCACGTGCTTGCCACAAACATTTCTAGAAAGAGAAACCATTCTATGGTAGTTGGCATACTCTAAGGCGGGCTTTTCACCACACTACGACATCGCAGGTGCGATGTCGGTGGGGTCAAATTGAAAATGACGCACTTCCGGCATCGCATGCGACATCGTAGTGTGTAAAGGCTCGATGATACCATTAACGAGCGCAAAAGCGTCGTAATCGTATCATCGGTGCAGCGTTGGCGTAATCCATGATTACGCTGACGCGACAGTCCGATGTTGTTCCTCGCTCCTGCGGCAGCACACATCGCTGTGTGTGAAGCCGCAGGAGCGAGGAACATCTCCTACCGGCGTCACTGCGGCTTCCGTAGGATATGCGGAAGGAAGGAGGTGGGCGGGATGTTTACGTCCCGCTCATCTCCGCCCCTCCGCTCCTATTGGCCGCCTGCCGTGTGACGTCGCAGTGACGCCGCACGACCCGCCCCCTTAATAAGGAGGCGGGTCGCCGGCCAGAGCGACGGTCGCAGGACAGTTGAGTCCATGTGAAGCTGCCGTAGCGATAATGTTCGCTACGGCAGCTATCACAAGGATATCGCAGTTGCGACGGGTGCGGGCACTATCGCGCTCGGCATCGCAGCATCGGCCTGCGATGTCGCAGCGTGCAAAGTGCCCCTAAGCATGGGCTGTATGATGAAACTTTTGCCCATAAAGATCGGACTTTTGGGACAATATGTATCATGTGGATAATAACAATAGAAGTGAACGGTGAATATTGTATGACCACAAGAGAAGCTCACAGGCCACACAATATTTGCCTCTGGCATCCACGTCCGTGGTGGCTATGCTGACGTAACCCTCCCCATTTTATACACAATCCAAATCTGTCCGTTCCCACCTGAGGCCGGTGTTTGCAGCCTTCATCACCTAACTTCATCATCCCCTCCTTCTATCCGTACACACATCCTGTGCTGCTTCTCCGATCAGTCACTTTAATCTCAGCAGACAGCCTTACACTCCCCACTAAATGTCCCTCGGACGGTGCCATCCCCAGGGGCACATGAGAGCCAGGGGGCACTAGGGCACCAGCTGCCGTGGCTATAAATAAAAATTTCCTATGCAGGCTGAAATAAGGTGGATCTGGATCAGTTCGTAGCCTCATGCACCGAGCTTGGGATGTCTATTTAAGTCTCTGCGCTCGGTCTATTCACTTAAAATAACATCAAGTAATTACTGAAAATTCATTTTAATTGGCATCATATAGTGCCATCCTTTCACATGGCATTCAGTGCTGGCTGAGGTAGGTCTAGACACTTGCATTGTATTGCACCTGTTCATGAAATGATGCCACGTGCTGTGGTTTGAAGTACCAAAATATGGATACACCATATAGATAGTATACTGACTATTACCATTTTCCTAAGAAACCAGAAGGTAAAGGATTTATAATATGTTCCTAATGCACTGACTTTATTATAGGGCAGTGTTCTTCTGTTTCCTATAACATAACAATCTGCACTGCTTGCTGTCACCACTAGGGGCAGTAATCAGTATACAGGTGTAATGTCTCACCTGGTGAGGTAGAATCGCAAAGGATTTGCAACACGGACTGATGGCATTGGTGCAGCAGGGTGACACAGTTGGAACACAAGAGGTTGTGTCACGCTAGGTACCGGGAAGTACCAGGTGTAAGTGAAGGGAAACCCTGAATCTAGGGAAAAGGAAAATGGTGAGCCCTGACCAAACCTACCTCTGGACCCTGGGGTCCCTCACCACCCTAGATAGGTTCCTCTACTATGTGCTGAGCCAGATACATGACCCTAGGTATCCCTAGTGCTAGGCCCTAAATAGGGAACGGATGGGTTGAGCTCTTCGTCAACCCCACTAAACAACTATAGAAGACACAAGAAGGACACAAGGGGGACACATGGGGGAAAAAGCATGAACTACTTATCTATAGATGACTCAGGTACAAATAGAGCAGAGTTTTCAGCAATGATACCACAGAGGAGTACAAGCCACCTGTTACGGGGGGGCTGGCAGATAAGAATAAGGTGGTGCATTCCCAATCGCCAGTCGGGGTCCACCGTGCTCCCAGATGGAAAAGGAGCTGCTGGCTCAGTGGAGACCTGGGAACCAGTCACGTGTGTACGGACACGTCAGACCGGACGACAACCCAGTTAGCGTTTTGGTGTACCTGGTGCTACACCGACCACGTATGCAGGGAACACGTCAGGCCGGGTGGTGAGCAGGTAGTGTTGACCGGAAAACTGCCGTGAAAGCACCCTGTTGGCCACGTGTGTAGGACACGTCAGGCCGAGCTGTCCTCCGATTAGCATTTCTGGTCACCTCTCGACTGGCCACGTGTGTGAAGGACACGTCAGACCTAGTGGTCACACCAGTAGCGTTGACTGGGAAGCCGAAAAGGATAAAAGGTTTCCCACACCCAGCCCAGGAAATCCCTGTTAACGCCACAGGGGTCCTGGGGTATGCTGTCCGTGTGCATAGAGGGCACAACCGGACAGGTAGCGCAGCAGCCGCAGCCCAGTTAACGGCACTGGACTGCTGCGGCAAGACTGGAAAGGCAGGCGGGAAGCACAGCACCTGACCCTGATGTGCTGAGCCACGAATCTTGGCGTGACAGGCACCGTTCGCCTAACCCTACCTACCGCTTCCAGAACTAGTGGTTATGGCCGCACAGAGACTCAGTGCATGGAGGTGTGCACAAAGCAATGACATAAGAAGACTGCACACCTCCATGTTGTCTCTAGCCCCTTTTATAACCTGTGTCCGCCCCAAACCCACGGTGGACCACAATGGCACCTCCTAGGGCCAATTGCGGAGTGCCACATCATCAGACACGTCACCAGCAGCCTATCCAGAACCACCACGTCACTGATGACCTCATGGCAGCCACGCCCCACACACCTCACCGGTCATCGTCTAACGACCAATGGTGAGGTGCCAGGTCATAGGGACGGGCCTCCGCGAGCCAGTTCGGAGTGGACACGTCATCAGGACACCTGATGCCCTCTGCCCTATCAGGGCCTGCCGCCTCACGGACATGCCCAGTGAGGACTTTACCGGACCTAGCCTCTGATGTACTAAGTGCCTGAGTATGCTCAGTAGCCCGAACAACAGTCTCAGAAATCAGACTATCTGCCTGAGCATGCCTAGTAGGCACAACACAGGACATAAGACCGCTTTACACGCAGCGACATCGCTAACGCGATGTCGTTGGGGGTCACGGAGTTCGTGACGCACATCCGGCCTCGTTAGCGATGTCGTTGCGTGTGAAACGTACGAGCGACCGCTAACTAGAAAAAATACTCACCATATTGTTGCTCGTTCACACGGTGCTCCATTCCCAAATATCGTTGCTGTTGCAGGACGCAGGTTGTTCGTCATTCCTGCGGCAGCACACATCGCTATGTGTGACACCGCAGGAACGAGGAACCTCATCTTACCTGTGGCCGCCCGCAATGAGGAAGGAAGGAGGTGGGCGGGATGTTCGTCCGAGCGATGTTGTGCGCCATGGGCAGCGATTTGCCCGTGACGCACAACCGACGGGGGTGGGTACGCACGCTAGCGATGTCGCAACGTGTAAAGTGGCCTTTAGACACGACACGAAGTCCAAGTACCTGTGCAAAGAGGGTTTTCGCACTAAGTGTAGGAGCATGAGACATATAAATAATTGACCAGTGCACATCTCGTATCATATTATATGCCACTCCATAAGTCTCGTCACGAACAGGATTTGGACAGGACCCACTAACCTGGGTGACGTGCGCCTTAAAATCCGAAAACTGCTTGTCAAAAGTCCCGTTCACGCCACTTTCCGCCATTTCCCGCCACTTTCCGCCACCTTTGGCACCAAAACGCCGTCTTCTCGACCAAAAGCGCCGAAGTCTGGCCCCTCATCCTGAGAGTCTGCCCGGAACCGGAAGTTCCCAGAGGGCCCCAGCGCAACAGTAAGTGGTTGGCGAAAACCGAGGGGGCGTGACGGCATGTAGCAGCGGAAGTGGAGCAGGGATGCCAGGACTCTACCATAACGTTCCTGGGTACCTCAGAGGCAAGATGGCGGCTGGTCACCGGAGCGTGCTGCTCCTGGGACTGCGACCTGGATTGAGCAGGAGACGGAACAACTCTGCAGGAGGATGCGGACGCATTTCTTCTTTATCCTGGACCACTAGAGGGAAGAGATGAGGAGACTGGCAATGGCGGTGCGAGCCCGTGAGATAGAAGTCCCACGAGAGGAGCGGGTAAGCAGATACCCAGCTGATCCGATGGATCCGGCCTATGCGGCTGTGGGATCCGGTCTGCCCCCGCCCACTGCAAGCACTCCTCCACCCTCGTCCTTGGCAGACGCCGAGCTGCCTACCCCTACACCGGCAGCGGAACCTTCAGTCCCTGTTTGCCAAGAACAAGCTGCAGAGCTTCTGATCCAACCACCCGACCAGGCCACGACAGCGGTTACCCCAGCATCGGCCTGACCAGACCTGGCCGCATCACCGGGCCCGTACCTTGATACGGAGCACCCGGACTCTGCACCCCCGGCTGCGGAGCAGTCGGTCCTCTCTTCTATGATAGCGGAGGCGGAACCTAAGGAGCTGCCGACTCCGCCGCCGCGCGGCATCCCAGCGGCTGCTGGGGCAGCAGGAGTCCATCTCCGAGAGTTACCAGTGAGGCAGGCGAGGCCGGACGCTGATGCCCCTTACTGGGAATGAGAGAAGCAGCTGCAAAAATTGCAATTGGAAGTAGCCACCAGAGATCAGCGACGTTGGGAAATTGCTGCCTGCACCCAAAAAGAAAAAGACCACTTAAGAAATAGCACCTTCCGAGTCAGAGAGCAGTGGTACCGTGGTCTTGTGGAGTACTTTGACCCCAAGCAGGCATGGGGGTTCATCCACAAGGCGGGCCTCATGGCTGGGGTGTTTGTGTCCCGACGGGATGTGGAACAGCACCTCCCCAGGGGAAATCCTTGGCGGAATCTGGAGCCCTTGATGTGATCAAACATGTGATGGTCGATGAAAAGATCTTGCCGGTGTCAGTGGTACGTGGTCACAAGGAATCGCAGTCACGGGACTTGGCTATCTAAAAGTTAAAAATGTTAGCTATCTGTGTTTTTCTTTTATTATTTTTCACAGTTTGTTGCTTTTCTTGAGCGAGTGATAAATGTTTAAATGCAAATGATAACCGGTTTTAATCAACAGAGAATTTCACCTGATTAAGAAAAATGTATATGATGTTTGCACCTAGTGCATGCACTCCATTTTTCTTTCCCTATACATTTTAGTAGTAAACATGTACCATGGCTGCGGGACTGGTTGCGGCCAGCACGAACTTGTGCTATTGTAAATAAGTTGCACCTCCTGTGCCTACCAGAGTCGTCCTTTTTAAATCCGGGACTTTAGCCCTGTCACGGAACCAATTAGGAACCAGTGAGGTTCAGGTTGTTTGGGTGGCAGGGTAATGGGACCCAGGACGTTGGGACTGGACTGTCGCAGGAAGAGGCTGCAATGGAGCAGGTTGAGCCTTCGCTACTAAAATAACCGGTAGCGTTCCATCATTACTTAATTAAGATGAACTCTAATGCAACATTTAAGTAAAGTACCTCCCCTTTGAGGGATGTGAACCTGATAATAAATGTTTTTTTTTTGTTTTTCCTAGTTGCCAAATAAACCTCTGGTGTCCTGTAGCTCGAGGACGAGCTACGTTTAACCAAGGGGGAATGTGACGACCCTGGGCTATCAGGTCATCACAGGGTACTGCACGCTCTTTTCCCTTAGTGCAGTATTCAAATCCCTCATGGTTCTGAGTCCCCATCTTACAGTGCTGCCTCCAACAGCAAATCAAATCTTATGAACACCCTGCACCACACCCATCAGACACACCAGTGGGCGGCTTGAGCAGAATAGGGTCGCCCACCTAGGGGTCAGGCAGGGAGGGTCAGGAGAGTGTCAGTAAAGCGAAGTGAAATAAGGAGAGGAGTGAAGTGGAGGAAGCAGGGAGCGGTGGCTCCCGAGAGTACCTGTCTAGGTTGCAGGCGGTGTCTGGGCCTAGAGGAGTCAGACCCCCGGTTGCAGGGGATTAAGGCTAGGTGCCTGGGACCTGTCAAGAGGTCGGTCAGCAATCTGGTCCTATCACCGGTCCAGGACCGAAGGCACGGCGGGGTACATGGACCCTAGGTCAGGGAGAAGCTTCAGTCAATCCGGCAATTAACCTGTGGAGAGCGGCGCCTTTATGGACTGTTCCCACTAGCTCCAGAATCGGGGCACTAGCGCAACGAGAGGGATAGGGCCTTCCAGATATGCAGCCCACAAGATCCCAAGCGTGAGCCCTGAGGGCAGGCTCCCACACTTAGCCACAGTGTGGAGCGGGCCCCGGCAAGTTCCAAACTACCGGGCCACTTCAGTAAATTTAAACATTGTGCCAGGAGGCATGTCACAGATCACAAGGCAGCACTGCAGGGGACAGGACCCAGACGAGCTCCCCGAGATAGGCAGCGGCTCCAGAGACTTGGTTTATCCAGTTGTCAGCGTCTGCTTATTGGCTGAGTGAGTACATGAGTGAGCTCCCCGTCACGGCACCCAGTATAACCTTCCAGAGCCCCGAGGCCTACCCTCACCCGTGGAGGGTAATAACACCTGCAATGATGAATTCAAGTTAGCAAGTAGCATTTTTCATTGTATTTTCCAATATTTTTCCATATGCTTGAGGCATTATACCCTTATCTAAGTTTGAAGTGCAGCCTTATCCTTGTATAGTATGTATTTTTTTTTGGCTTGCACTCAGAATATATATATTAGTGCTCACTTCAGTTATCCTATTCAGTTATATGTAGTTTTTTTCTGAATGTGAACACAGCTCCGCCCCTTTCGGCCATGTTTTTTCCATCTTCTATATAAGACAGTCCTTGGTTACCCCTCTCCACCCACAGCAGTTTTTAATTGCAATGAGATGACACACAGTTAGGGTCACAGAGCTAGGGACCCCAATATAGAGATATACCTTGACGAGGTTTTGGGGCTCAGTTACATTGATCAATGCGATTGCTAAATATCTCCTTTTTCCTAATATTCATGGCAGGTATGCAATTCATTATTCACATGTTCAAGTTAGCAAGTAGCATTTTTCATTGTATTTTCCAATATTTTTCCATATGCTTGAGGCATTATACCATTATCTAAGTTTGATGTGCAGCCTTATCCTTGTATAGTATGTATTTTTTTTTGGCTTTCACTCAGAATATATATATTAGTGCTCACTTCAGTTATCCTATTCAGCGTCTGCTTATTGGCTGAGTGAGTACATGAGTGAGCTCCCCGTCACGGCACCCAGTATAACCTTCCAGAGCCCCGGGGCCTACCCTCACCCGTGGAGGGTAATAACACCTGCCCCCATTCCACCCCCCCGGGTACTCCCAACAACGACAGCGGCGGTACTCCTGATTACCACACACCACGGGTGGCGTCCCGAACTATCACCCCCTATAAATACCCCCTTTAACTTTAGAGTGTGGCCCCAAGCCCCCGGGTCCGGAGACCCTCGAGCCACGAACGGACATTGCCCACGGATCCAAGCGGTTCGATCCACTGCTGGGGCGGCACACATCCATCGTGGTCCTTTATAAAACATCTCAGAAATGAAGAGAAAGGTTTAATATGTCACAAACCACCGGGGGGTCACTCAGAAATCCCCCGCGCTGGCTACCAGTACGTCACAATCGGGGGGTAGCAAGGGGGCGTCCCCCTCCTTTATACCTCCCGACCGACAGACAGAGCACGTGACGCGCTCTCTAGCGCCCCTCTTATAGTCAGGCCAATTATGGAATTGCCCGACAATAAGCAAGGAGGCCGCTATACTACTTATGCCGATTATTGAAGGGTCCCCGGTGAGAGGAGGGTATATATTCCCCCGACCTCCGCGGGCGGAATATATAATATCTTCCCGAATCTCACTGGCCTCCCCACAATAATCCTTGGCACAACTCGCTGCCACCAACCGCTTCACGGTAACTATTAGCCGAACACACAGACGTGGGATTCAAGATCGAGATAACAGAACAGCCCAAGATTAATTATATAATTTAATCGCCTAAAGCACACTAGAAACTGCAATATATACAATAGGGAATCTACAGAATATACAGTTATGTCAGAGTACAGTTACAGATAAAGCATGGGTTACAAACAGGTATACAATTACATCAGTTACCTTGTGTGTCTGGCCACAGGGGGGCGCTGTAGACCAGGTTTCCAGGAACTCCCACAGATGTTTCCTACACGTGCCCCCAGCGAGAAGAACCTTGGAAAATGGCCGAAGTAGGGTTATCAACCTGGGCAAATCCAGGTCCCCTCCTACCTTAGTGACCTCACAGGGAGCACTGCTCCACCCCTGGCTGGAGTTATGGACAAATTCACAACATGGAATATGGGCCATAACTTTGCCTGGGAGCGTCGTAGGCGGACGCCAATGCTCTCATTGTGACAGTTATGAATTTAGCTACAGAACGAGGGGACTCATGACCTGTCTACGAGTTCCCATATGGCTGATATCACGCCTGGGGTATTTCCCAAGCTCCCCCTTCCATAAAAAAGGTGTGCCAGCATCGTCCGCCTGCGCAAACACCATTTTTATGGTTGCCATATTTATCGGAGATATGGCTTGCGAGATATGAACCATTTTTTACTGGAGTCGTTCTGTCTGGCTACTTCCAAGCCTTGCTAATGAGATACAACTCTTGTTACAGGGTGACGGCAGGGAGTCATCCTGGGTCCATTGTCCTCACATCATCTCATCTCCATATCAGAGGAGATGGCTGTTGGAGGTGTAAGTGGGATGTGACACCTTCACAGATGCTGGACATTTGAGCACAAGAAGGGAGGGGGGCACTGCCAGGGAGTGATGAGAGCAATTATGACTTCTAGTCATAATTCCTCTTCATATCCCAGGATTTACCTCACACCTCCCCCCTTTTGAGGGCGCTAGGGGGCAGCACACTCCGGTGTTCCCCCGTGCGCCCGTCCGCGACCTCTCCTTGTCGGGACAGCCCGTCTGCGTTACCGTGGTCACGGCCCCTTTTGTGGCGAATGGTGAAGTCGTATTGCTGGAGCGCAAGGCTCCATCGCAACAATCGCCCATTCGTCCCAGAGACGGTGTGCAACCAGCTGAGGGGATTGTGGTCCGTCTCCACGATGAAGTGGCGCCCGTATAGATAGGGTTGCAGACGCTGCAGGGCCCACACTATGGCCAGGCACTCCTTCTCCATTGTAGAATAGGCCACTTCCCTTGGTAACAGCTTCCTGCTCAGGTACAAGACTGGGTGCTCTTGGCTCGCAGAGTCCACCTGGCTGAGCACCGCACCGAGGCCGAAGTCACTGGCGTCGGTCTGTACTACAAACGGCTGCGTGAAGTCGGCTGCCTGTAGCACGGGCGGGCTGGACAGGGCGTCCTTTAGGGCCCGGAAGGCTGTCTCGCAGTCCACTGTCCAATCGACTGCAGAGGGCAGCTTCTTCTTGGTGAGGTCCGTCAAGGGCTTTGCCAGGCTACTATAGCATGGAACAAACCTCCTATAGTACCCAGCGGTCCCCAAGAAGGACATCACCTGCTTCTTGGTCCTGGGGGTGGGCCAGGATGCGATGGCCTCCACTTTCTCAGGCTCGGGCTTCAGCGTTCCCCCACCTACCCGGTGACCGAGGTACTGGACCTCGCTCATGGCCAGCTGACACTTTCCCGGCTTGATGGTCAAACCTGCCCGGTGGATCCGCCTGAGCACCTGTGCTAGATGCTCTAGGTGGTCCTCCCAGGTGGGACTGAAGACGGCAATGTCATCCAGGTACGCGGCCGCGTACCCTTCAAGTCCCTTGAGCAGGGTGTTGACCATCCGCTGGAAAGTGGCAGGGGCATTCCTCATCCCGAATGGCATCACCGTGGACTCGTACAGTCCAAATGGGGTAATAAAGGCAGAGCGTTCCCTGGCCTTGCGAGTCAGGGGGATCTGCCAATATCCCCGGCTCAGGTCCATGATGGTCAGGTACTGAGCCCCGGCCAACTGATCGAGCAGGTCATCGATGCGTGGCATTGGGTACGCATCGGCGACCGTGACAGCATTGAGCCCCCTGTAGTCCACGCAGAACCGAGTGGTTCGGTCCTTCTTAGGGACGAGGACTACAGGCGAGGCCCAAGCGCTGTTGGATGCCTGGATCACCCCCAGCTCCAGCATCTCGTCAATCTCCTGGCGCATGTGTTGCTGCACCTCCAGGGAGACCCGATATGCTGAACGCCGGATCGGGGGATGATCCCCAGTGTCCACGTGATGGACAGCCAAGTCAGTCCTTCCGGGCTGGTTGGTAAACAACCCCCGGAAGGGGAGGAGGGTGGCCCACAGCTGGGACCGTTGGTCCTCCAAGAGCTGGTGGCCAACCTCCACATCCTCAATGGATCCGCCTGCCCTAACCTGGGCTAGCATATCCAAGAGGGTTTCCGCTTCTCCCTCCTCGGGCAGGTTGCACACGGGGAGCGCACATGCCTCCCGCTCATGATGTGCCTTCATCATGTTCACATGGAAGGGCTTCCGCCTTCCACGGGCAGGGTCCAGGGTGACCAGGTACGTCACAGGGTTGAGCTGCTGGTACACGAGGTATGGGCCTTCCCAGGCTGCCTGAAGCTTGTCCTGTGGTACGGGGACCAGTACCCACACCTCTTGACCCACTTGGTAGGTCCTCTCACAAGCGTTCTGGTCGTACCAACGCTTCTGATCGGCCTGGGCTTGAGCCATATTGTCGTGTACCAGTTGCGTCAAGGCCTGCATTTTGTCCCGGAAGCGCATGACATACTCGATAACCGACACTCCAGGGGTGGCCAAATCCCCTTCCCAAGCCTCTTTCACCAGAGCCAGGGGGCCCCGCACACGTCGCCCGTACAGGAGCTCAAACGGTGAGAATCCTGTTGAGGCCTGTGGAACCTCCCGGTAAGCAAATAACAGGTGTGGGAGATACCGCTCCCAGTCACGCCCATGGGAGTCGACCAACATCTTAAGCATCTGCTTTAAGGTGCCATTGAACCGCTCGCACAGGCCATTAGTCTGTGGATGGTACGGGCTGGCCACCAGATGTCGCACCTGGACTTGCTTACAGAGGGCCTCCATCAGCTGGGACATGAATTGGGTCCCCCGGTCAGTGAGCATTTCCTGGGGAAAACCCACTCGGGAGAAAATCTCCAGCAATGCGGTGGCCACCTTGTCAGCCCGAATGGACGACAAGGCCACTGCTTCTGGGTACCGGGTGGCATAGTCAACTACCGTCAGTATGAAGCGTTTCCCGGAGCTGCTGGGGATGGCCAGCGGGCCGACCAGATCCACAGCCACCCTCCTGAAAGGCTCATCGATGATTGGCAGAGATACTAGTGGGGCTTTGGGGTGTGGCCCCGCCTTCCCCACTCTCTGACAGGTTTCACACGAACGGCAGTAGGCAGCCACATCGGCCCCCATTTTTGGCCAGTAGAAATGCTGGTTTAACCTGGCCTTGGTCTTAGCGATCCCTAGGTGTCCGGCCATCGGAATCTCATGTGCGATCCGCAACAACTCCGTCCGGAACGGATAGGGTACCACCAACTGTCGGTCCCTGGGCCACGCCTCCGGTGAACCCTGCTGGACCGTGGCCCGGTACAGCCGTCCTTGGTCCCAGACCACTCGCTCCGGGTCCGAGTCCGAGGGAGGCTGTGCCGCCTGCTCCTTTAGAGCTTTCAGGCTGTCGTCAGCTTCTAACGCTGCCTGAAACCCCTGACCAGATGTGGCCAGAATCGACGAGACTGTCACATCTTCGGTCAGTACCCCGGGACCTGTGTCCTGGCCTCCACCTGACTCGGCTGCCACTTGGTCAGAAGGGGAAGAGCTATCGGACCTCCGGGAGGCCCCTTGGCTTCCAGCACTCCCACTGCGGGTGACAGCGGCCACAGCCGCTGCGACCGTGGGTCGTGCCTGCTCCTCCTCCGTTCCTGACCAAGTCGCCGGTTCAGGCAGACCTACCTGGCTTCCTGACACCCCGGTTGTGGGGGAACCCTGCACCGAGATCTTACCTGGGAGCACTTCCGCTCCTGGACCGGCCCCAATCTCACCTGCCTGTTCCCCCCCTGCAGCAACAGAACCCCGCTGTGAAATCTCTGGGGACCCCACATTTGCTGTGGTAGCCCCCACCCCACACACTGGTCCTCCCCCTGCAGCACCCTGCTCTCTGCTTATCCCTGCAGAGGGCAACAGATCCCAGCTCACAGGCTGGTTACTTGTAGAGGCATTGTCACACCTTTCTCTGACCCCCTCCCCTGTCACAGCTGCAGCTGTGTGTGTGTCTATGGTGTCTGTGCAAGCAGAAATATCAGAGTTCACTCCCTCCTCCCTTACATCATTCATAGATAACACATTAACATTGTCAGGAGTCATGTCAGCACTGGCTGAAGGTTCAGCCTTTGGGGCGGGGCCAAACTGGGAGGTTATTTGCCCCAAATCTGTCCCAAGTAGCACGTTTGCAGGGATCCGATCAGTTACCCCCACCTCCCTCACCCCTCGCCCTGCGCCCCAGTCCACATAAATGTCAGCAACAGGCAGCGCCGGGTCAATGCCTCCAATCCCGGAGACAGCGAGGGTTTTTCCAGGGATCAAGTCTTGGGGGGACACCATCTCAGGCCGCACCAGAGTCACCTCCGAGGCGCTGTCTCGCAGTCCTATGGTCACAGACTGGCCGACGGTGACAGGTTGGAAGCTGTCCAGGGACCTACCACCACCCCCACCCACACAATACACCTTGGGCGGCCCTTGGGACGGGGACGGAGCCGGGGCCTTGGGACGCTGAGGGCACATGGCCTTGAAGTGTCCAGGTAGGTTGCACTGGTGGCACCGTCTTGGCTCTGCCACGGGCCTGGAGAGGGGAGTTGAGGGGGACACCCCCTGCAGTCTAGGGGCAGGTGGGGCAGTCGCAGAGTTCATCTTACCCCCTCTCCAGGTGCTGCTGGTGGCTGCTCTCCTGGCTTCAGGAGCCCGATTGTTGGTGTAGTCATCTGCCAGGGCAGCTGTAGCCGTGGATCCCTTTGGCTTCTGGTCTCGGATGAACTGGCGGAGATCCTCAGGGCAGTTCCACAAGAGTTGCTCCGTGATGAACAAGTCCAGGATCTCCGGTCCGGTGGAAAGCTGCAGGCCTTGGGTCCAGTGGTCGGCAGCTCGGGCAAGTGCCCGCCGGTGGTCAGCCCAGGAGTCCTTTGGTCCCTTCTGTAGGCTCCGGAACTTCTTGCGGTAGGACTCCGGGGTGAGGTTGTACTGTTGGATCAGGGCCCGCTTGATGGTGTCGTAGCCCTGATCTGCCTCAGCAGGCAAGTCCCCAAGGACATCCAGGGCCTTACCCCTTAAACGGGGGGTCAGGTATTTGGCCCACTGGTCCTTGTTCAGATGGTGCTGCAAGCAAGTCCGTTCAAAAGCAGTCAGGAAAGAGTCCAAGTCTCCATCCTTCTCCAGCACTGGGAAGTCCTCAACACGGACCTTTGGAAGTTTGGTGTCTGGAAGGTCACGGGTGGCTGATGAGGGCCGGAGCTGAGCTAGCTGCAGCTGGTAGTTACGCTCTGCCTGGCGCTCTTCACGCGCTGCTTGCCGCTCACGCTCGGCCATGAGTTCCTTGTAGCCCTCCCGGTCTCCAGCCTGGCGTAGGGCCATAGCCATTTGAAGAAGGCTATCCGAGCCTCCCAGGCTCGGTGGAATGGCACGTGGTGATCTGCGGCCCGCTGCGGAGCCTGGTGATTCACTGTCCATTGCAGAGCGGAGGGCTGGCGTCTGGCTCGTTGAGGACCCTTGGGCGAGCTGCTCCTCATCTTGTCCAGCAGTGCCCGGTTGTGCAATGTCCTCTGCAGAGCTGTTTTCTGGCGTCGAGCTCCTGGAGGACTCGTGGACAACCTCCTCATCGTCTCTGGCCTGAGCATCGGCCATTCCTTTGGCTTTGCTCCTGGTGCTCTCAGCCATTCTTGCAGACTTTTGGTCACTGACACAGAACTGACACCTGATGCCTCCACACACCTTACAGTATCTGCACTCTGACACTCTAGTGTTGAGCTAGTCTGAAGACCCCAGCAGCCACAGCTGCTCCAGGCAGTCTTTAGTGTCTGGGAGTATGGGTCTCACACTCACACACACTATTATCTCGATCCCACCGCTTGCCACCAATATGTCACAAACCACCGGGGGGTCACTCAGAAATCCCCCGCGCTGGCTACCAGTACGTCACAATCGGGGGGTAGCAAGGGGGCGTCCCCCTCCTTTATACCTCCCGACCGACAGACAGAGCACGTGACGCGCTCTCTAGCGCCCCTCTTATAGTCAGGCCAATTATGGAATTGCCCGACAATAAGCAAGGAGGCCGCTATACTACTTATGCCGATTATTGAAGGGTCCCCGGTGAGAGGAGGGTATATATTCCCCCGACCTCCGCGGGCGGAATATATAATATCTTCCCGAATCTCACTGGCCTCCCCACAATAATCCTTGGCACAACTCGCTGCCACCAACCGCTTCACGGTAACTATTAGCCGAACACACAGACGTGGGATTCAAGATCGAGATAACAGAACAGCCCAAGATTAATTATATAATTTAATCGCCTAAAGCACACTAGAAACTGCAATATATACAATAGGGAATCTACAGAATATACAGTTATGTCAGAGTACAGTTACAGATAAAGCATGGGTTACAAACAGGTATACAATTACATCAGTTACCTTGTGTGTCTGGCCACAGGGGGGCGCTGTAGACCAGGTTTCCAGGAACTCCCACAGATGTTTCCTACACGTGCCCCCAGCGAGAAGAACCTTGGAAAATGGCCGAAGTAGGGTTATCAACCTGGGCAAATCCAGGTCCCCTCCTACCTTAGTGACCTCACAGGGAGCACTGCTCCACCCCTGGCTGGAGTTATGGACAAATTCACAACATGGAATATGGGCCATAACTTTGCCTGGGAGCGTCGTAGGCGGACGCCAATGCTCTCATTGTGACAGTTATGAATTTAGCTACAGAACGAGGGGACTCATGACCTGTCTACGAGTTCCCATATGGCTGATATCACGCCTGGGGTATTTCCCAAGCTCCCCCTTCCATAAAAAAGGTGTGCCAGCATCGTCCGCCTGCGCAAACACCATTTTTATGGTTGCCATATTTATCGGAGATATGGCTTGCGAGATATGAACCATTTTTTACTGGAGTCGTTCTGTCTGGCTACTTCCAAGCCTTGCTAATGAGATACAACTCTTGTTACAGGGTGACGGCAGGGAGTCATCCTGGGTCCATTGTCCTCACATCATCTCATCTCCATATCAGAGGAGATGGCTGTTGGAGGTGTAAGTGGGATGTGACACCTTCACAGATGCTGGACATTTGAGCACAAGAAGGGAGGGGGGCACTGCCAGGGAGTGATGAGAGCAATTATGACTTCTAGTCATAATTCCTCTTCATATCCCAGGATTTACCTCACAGTTTTTGTGTCCATATGTCTTGGATTGTCAGGGAGGGACCAAGAAGGAAAATGGGCATTGAAGAGCATGGGACCCTATGTGTGTGAAGGAAGGTGCCAGGCAGTGATGGCTCTGCATTCCTTCACCAGAGAGAGCCGCTGCTTGTGACTCGCCCACCCCAGGGCTATGGGACACCCAGTGCCGGGCCAGACTAGTCCGGTGGTTGTCAGTGGTGGCGGGGCCCGGCTCCGTGGCCCTGGTGGGTGTCAGTTAAATATGTGGCTTGCTTAATAATGGTTGTGTTCGTGACGCCACCTGTGGTATGCGGCTATTAAGCCGCCGCTGCTGTGTGAGGCCTCCGGGATGGTGTTATGGCAGCAATGGTGGTACTGCTCCCCACAGGTGGAGCAATGCCCGGGGCACAGTTGGTGCTTGTGAATGTTTATGCAGCTGAAATAACAGAGACCACTTCAAGGGTGCAGTTCAAGTTCTTTACTCACACTTCTTGTCACAGCGCTGTAGGGACCCTTGGACTGCTGGGACCACTGTCAGGGACCTCCGCCGTTTCTGGGTGATTCTGAGAGTGAAAGCCGGTACCCTTCTCTTAGTGTCTCTTTCTTCTGCTGTCTTCCTTAGCCTTGCCTTTGATAGGATAAACCTGGCTTGGCCTCCACTACAGCCTCCAGTCTGGGGGGTCACCTGTCGGCTGATTACCCCTTTTCTGGAAGTTCTGCTATGGGTTCTGGCCCGGGGAGTCTACAACGTTCCCTGGGCCTCGGTTTTTACTGTTTGAAGATGATCTTTGCACTCCTCCAGTCTCTAGGGACCGTCCCCTGTCGCAGCTTGATCCCTCCACCGATGTTCTTGTGGAACAGGCCACCGTAGCTCTAAACTGCCCCGACAGCTATACAGACTACCCGTGGCCCTGCGACTCCTTCTGCCTTCTACGTGGTGTCACCTGGACCTCTGGGTCCCAGGATCTTCACCAGGAAGCGTCTCCTTCTGTTTCTCTGCTCCTGTCTGACTTGGAGCTTTCTTTCTTTCTTTTCCTTTTCTCCTCCTTGCCTGCCTCCAGCAGGCCTCCTCCTCCCTCCTTTCTCTCGTTCTTCTTCTCCAACTACATGCTGGCTCCTCACTCTCTCGCTCCCTGAGGTAGACTGACTAAACTTGACCTTCCTCTCTGTGTCTGCTCTCGGATGGCTCCTCCCACCTCCCCAGTTGCCCTGTTCTACCCTATAGGAGCAGGGATGGGTCTTATGACCCCTCCCAGCATGCAGCATGGGAGGGTTGTCTGCCACTTTCCCTGGTCCCAGTGTGTTCCTAGCAATGGGTGTAGTGTGGATTTAGCAGGGGACCGGAGTTCACTCTCTTCCTCTCCCAAAATGGGGCATCACACCGCTGGATGGGGTGCAATGACCTGTGGCGACGGAAGCCTCAGGGGCGCCACACTTGTAAACCACTACAGGGTGTGAAACACTTCTTCAGGGCAGCATCCACCACCTCACAGCCGGTCACCGATGTAAACATAGCAGAGAGGCACAGGATACTGGAGAACTCTTGGCAAAACAACAGTAAATGGTTTATTAGATCTTCCACCCTCACAACAGAAATGGCCACACGAATACAGTTCTGCTGTCGCTTTCTTCCGGGGAACTCAATCTTGGCCTAGTCTGATATCTGGACCTAGTCATCCAGCTGCCCGGCATATGCCTCCTTCCACTTATATACTCTTTGGCTAACTATGGTCCTCTCCGTTGACCTGGATGGCTTCTAGTCACTCAACTTCCTTTGGCCCGTCCAAGGTACTCTACCCCGATGGCTGTCTAGTCCCTGGAGTCATCCATGCCTGTCCCGAGGTGAGCTGTAGGTTCCAGACCCTTGAAGGATCTCCGTGTTCCCTGTTAGGCCCAAGTTACAAGACCATCTTCACTCCAAGAACCCCACTGCAGAACTGGCAACTACAAGGCTTCTCTCTCGAACCAACCTTCTGGCCTTCTGTCACTCCTCCAACCTTTACTCTAAGATCCCGCTGTAACTAGGAATTATTTAACACTGTACAACCAAATAAATCTGTACAACCTTAATATATTATACATTAAGCCTTTTTACATTGGGATAACAAACATAAACCATCATAATACACTGTAGGAGTAGGGGTAACACAACCACCTCCTACTTGTGCACCACTATGATAACTCATATCTACCAACTCTCTTGAAGCACCCAGGAAAAATCCAGGAGGTTCCTAGTAAAAAGGGAGACCTCCTAACTTGGAAAATGAGCACGGAGGAGCATGACCTCTAAAATTGACATTATAGTCAAATAATTCCCAGAGACACAGAAACTGTCCACCTGCAAGATGCCAGCCAGCAAAGTCCAACGTTGGTAGGAGCCTGCCGCCATTGACCATCGTGGTGCTAATGACCTGAACTTATATCCCTGCACCCCTGCCAGCAATGATTCTTTACTTGACAGCTTCTTTCTGAACACAAGGAGAGAAGTAAAGGAAGACAATAGTTTTGGTAAAGGAAGGATTTTTTACCATTTTGTTGAAGGGGACAAGTACGGGCCAGAAAGTCATGGGGCTCAGTCCAGAGGTTATCCAGTAGTCACAGGCCCCAATGGAGCACTTGAACGTCATCTGTGTTTATATGAGTTAAAGTGCAGCTATTTTAGGTCAGAGTAAATAAGTCATGCACCGTATACCCTGAGCTTTGTACAAGTGCTTTCAGCTTGTTAATAATACATGCAGGCGTCCATTATAGGGTCTCCGTGTGCATGAGTTTGGAGGGGGAGGCAGTCATGCAGAGAAGCCTGTCTTGCCGATATCTACCTAATGTTCTAAAGATGTGGCACGGGCCGAATGCTGGGAATGACCTGAATAAGGGCAAAGGGCTCCCTGTGATCCTGCTGCCAGATGCATCATTTATAAGGCATTATTCCCAATATAGAACGGCCGCCGGCGTCTTTCCTACAAGTAAATGGACTGCAGCCACATCAGTTTTAGTAATAATCAAGATTGGAAGAGTCAGGGAACCAATATGGGATTCACCTTTTGTGGTTGCTGTTATATACCATGGACAAATGTAGCAGAACCGGATTGTCATAACTGGGCTTTCTATTGTCCGCGGCGCCTCATCGTTTGGGATGTTTAAGCATTAGTATGTCTGCTTTTTTCCAAAAAGAGAACCACACCTGCCCATGGTTATGTCTGGTATCGCAGTTCAGACCCATGGAGGTTAAGTAGGATGAGCTGCAGTACCAGACACAACCTGTGGGACAGGTGGGGCGCTATTTTTGTAACCCTGGAGAACCACTCTAACGATGCCTCTTTGGTGCTCCAAAAAATTAGATGTGTTGAAAAACCATGACTTCGTTGGAGCATACAACACCTGCAGACATATGCTATGGACAAACTATGTTGAGTGGACAGCAGTAGTTTCACAATTAGCTGGGACTGCGAGGAACCGGGGCTCCTAAGCTGTCCCTGAAGCTAGGGGGCCCTATGCTATCCCTTTCCTCAGGGATACTCCTGATGGTGGAGAGGCCTGAGTCTCCTGTCTCCTTCCTGACCCTGCTCTTGACCAGTCCTGATCTTATTCCCCCTCCCACCAGGGAGGGACGGCATAGAAGTGTGATGAAACCACAGAAAAAGACAGACAAGGGAAAAAAATAAAACTTTGCCACACAGCACACACACACAAAGGTAAAGACAATAAGAGATTCAAGAGGAAAACAAAAGCAGGATGGAAGTACAAAACAAGGGGGGGTAAACTCCACAACCGCACCAAGCAAAGAGCACCACTAAACTCAACTTTCCTCCAAGTGAGTCTGGGACACCACACCTCACAGACCAACACCGAATAAACTATAGCTGGCATGGGTTGAAGGATCCAACCAGCATAAATAGGAGGGGAACAGATGTGACACACCTCATTACAACTTGTGATTAAAGGAGCAAGCAAACTAGCAAAGATTAACTCTTGCTACCTGCCTATAAATCAGCACACAGCCCGAGTCTGCCTATATTGATCCCAGACACCAGAGAAACCATCGGGCAAAGTGTCAGAATCTGCAATGTGAACAGAGTCCAGTGCCGCCATGACAGTTGGCAAAGTTTGAGCAGAACTCTGTGTGAAAAGGAAGCGCTGTTTTAATTGCCAGCGCTTGTTATTGCTGTATTCTGTGACCTCTCCAGTTTCTTTGTGTCTCCCTTGTAATGCACAAGTTGTCGATGATGAAGATAATGATAGCTGTATGTCCCGAGTGAAACTCTTCAATATCCCACAATGTCTGAGCGCTGAAGATTCTGCTGCTGAAAGTGAAAATCTGCAACAGACATACAATGTGGATTGTCAAACTATCTGATTTCTGTGTCTAGAAGGAGTCACTTTCCTTCCCCCACGAAAGTGAAACAGGTGTGGAAGCACGATAAGTGGTATAGGTGGTACTGATAACTATACCCATCCACATTGCAACACCAAGAAGGAAAAATGGTGGAATTATGGAAATCACAGGATGGAGATGTTTCGGATCTTCAAATCATGAAAAGATGGAGACACAATTTTTCACATCTCAATTTATTCAGTATGGAGTATGATCGCCATGTGCATAATCCCTTGCACATCCAGCCTCGGCTGCTATCACTGAGGTTAATAATGGTAAGAAGGTTCTGCCGCTGAATGCTCTTGGGCAAACCATCAAGATCCACAGCTGGCAGCTCCTGTGTAATCACCAACCAGATGTGGTCGGTGGAGAGAAGTCCGGTGTCACATGCCAAGTGTCATAGCGCATCTGACGCTGTTCACACTGCAGAATCTGACTCACCCCACTATGCTTCCTCTGGTGCTTCAACAGAAGAAAAAAGACAGGTATTTTGCCGCGCTTGAAGACCATAGACTATGATGTCAGGCAAATGATTCTTTTTATTTCATCCTACGCGTTTCGGAGACCTCTGGTGCTTCTGAGTTGCACAGACATTTCGGGTATCGACCAGCTGTGTGCTCATTATTGATCAGGCTTGCAGGAGTTAGTCTTTACTGGCCTGTTGGTTACCTCTTGGATCACATGTTGTGAGAGACTTATCACAGTTATTCCCCGCCTTTTTAGGATTGTGGAACCTGTCTTCCCATGCTGACTATAGCGTTTGCTAAATCAGTCCATGTGCTGTTGTGTTCCAATTGCTGATGATTTATTGCATGCTGCTTGGTGTGCTGTGGAAATCCTCTCATTGACTGTTTATTTCCTCCCTGCTCTTAATTTCCTCCTGATCGTATTGTCTTAGATTTCCGTGTGTACTAGCTGTGTGATAGAGTTTTTGGTTTCCCTGTTTGTCTATATCTGTTGGTTCAACCACTCAGATCCTCCCCTGGGGTGGGGAATTGGAGGTGTAAGATCAGGGCTTGCCAGGAGGAGGACAAGGAAGGCGGCTCAGACATCTTCACTATTAGAGGTATCGTTGGGATTAGGGACAGCTAGAGCCACCTAGCCTGAGGGCCAGTCTAGGAGCCCCAGTCCCCTTCCAGAGATGCTGCTGGGACCACCTCCTATCCCTAGAGGTATAAATTGAAGTTCCTGGGTCCTAATACAAAATGTGAAATGGTGCACCCCATCTATCATGTGCCATTTATAACGCTGGTGTCTTCCTTGTTTCAAAAGCCTTTGGGCCCCTTTAGGCATTAGGACCAGGTGTCCTCCACCTCCTTTAGCCTCTGTCTATCACTAGAATAGAGGGATGTAACACATCTGACCAGGGGTAATGAAGGCCACAGAGTCATCAGTCGCTTTCTTTAGGGGTCCCATTAGTCACAAATACATCAATCAGACATGACTGAGCAATTAAAGGGTATTTACAGCAGTGCTGGGTTCCTTAGCAATCAGCTGTAAACTGCCAAAGAACATGGCAATAGGTTTTTGTTTTGCTGTAGCGCCACCTCAGGGGAAATGAAGTATTACAGTGAAATCACACTAGATGTAATGTACAGAGGAAGACACCCTCTATGTAGTCACTCTTTTCTTTGACTCACTGATGAGGATGTTGAAAAGGAGACCCCATCTATGAAAGCGATTACCAAGGATTTGAAAGACATTGCTGCTTTCTTCTAATAAAAACAGCGCCACTCCTGTCCACATGTGGTATTACAGCTCTGTCCTGTTCACTACTAATGATTTGGTACAGGATAAAAAGTTAATAGATAAAACAGTACTATAAATGTCCAATAATGGAGAGTTCCAACATCTCAACATGCGTCCGGCTGACAGCTCACAATCATCCGCTGAACATTTATTCACAAATCATGGTAAATAACGTCTTCCTTGCGAGCAGCATACTTTACACATCGCCCCGGGGTGTGATAAATAATTGAAATGGCATTCAGACTTGAGGTAGATACCCTGACAAGCCCCTTAAAGACACACATTAATGCACTACAAATAGCCGCACGAATAAACCTGGAGAATGGGACCCCCAGCCCTGGACCTATCTCGCAGGCCTCAATAACTGGGATAGCGCCATCACCGATATTTACACCGAGAGGAGACCTTGCAGCTTCAGAGCTCCTAGGCCCTGATGCCAATCGTGCCACCGCAGAGGTCAGTGCCGTAACGTGAAACTCATGGGCACCAATGCACAAAATCCAACAAGGCACACAACTGTCGGAGGTGAGTATAGGCTTATTTATTTTTACAGGGGGCAAACATGAGGAAAGAGTAGTGGTTGTCTAAGTAGTGGACAATCTCTATAATAGTGTTGGCATACCTCCCAACTTTTCAAGAAAGGAAAGAGGGACAAAGTATGTGGCGCGCGCAGCGCGCCGTGGCAAATTTTCACCACGCCCCTGGCCACACCCCTAGCCACACCCATTTGGCAGTAAGGGTCATTCAGCACATGCCCCGGACTGTTCATTCATATTTATAGCAGTCAGAATTCTTTTATATTTCTGTGTCACTATATGACATGTTGCTTATTTGTGCCTATCAATCTGTGTTCACACGTTGCATAAATTCTGTTTCTTTTTGTTTCTGTCTGCACCAAACTACACAATAACAATCTTCTCTGTTTTTTCCATTTTTGCTGCATTTTTTCTGCCTTTTCTCCATTATTTAATGCGTTTTTGGTTCAGATGTGAATCTGCGTTTTTAAGTGTTTTTATTGTACAGAGAAGCTTTTTCCTGCATTTTTTTAAGCTCCACATAGAAACCTCCAGAGAACCCCCCCCCCCCCCCCCCGAAAACCGCAGAATTCAGCGGCGTCTTTTCATGGAATCACATCCACTTTACTTGGACAATTAAACACAGCAGAATAAATGTGCAAAAAAACAGCAGAAAAAAATGCAGCATTTACACTACATGTGAATATGGACTAATTGTCCAAGCAAAGTGGATGAGACGTCATGAAATCTCTGCTCCTGGTGCGTGGAAAGACGCCGCTGAACTGTGCGCATTTGGTGTTTCTTTCTTTATAAGCTTCAGGATTCACATCAGCAACAAACATGTATCAAATAAGGGGGACAATGTATAAAAAATACCGCAAACACGCAATAATCAGAGAACATTGTTATTGCACTCGTGGCGCGGACACCTGCAGAAAATATGCCGCATTTACGCTATGTGTGAACACGGCCTCAGTGATCAATTTTTATTACATTTTGTATGGGTTTTAATAAAGAAAAATAATAAATTGCGCCTTTTTTTTCCCGCCATTTACCGATCCCCATAAATAATCTGATCGCTGTGTTGTTCAGGTCATTACGATTACAAAGACACCAAATATGTCCATGTTATTTACTGATTTGTGATGTTTATTATTTTATAAAAAAGTGCAATAAAATTACATTATTCTATTTTTTTTATTATTTTTAGTAACTTTATTAGAAGAAAAAAAAATCCTCTTTTCCTCTCCCTCTAGAATACAGGACATAGAGATGCTGCTCTGTACAATGTAGCTGTGTCCTGTGTAATCTGCTGTGTAAGAGGCTGCATTGTAGGTTCATTTATGTGAATCCTCCCTCTGACATCATCAATCCTAGTGGCTCAACAGCTAGAGCAGCTAGGAAAGCTAGGAGGCTGCTGGACACAAGTTTTGAACGTTGCTGGTTTGAATCCAAGGTGGTGAAGATAAAAAAAAAAAATTGTATTTGTATTTTTTTCCTCATTTCTTTATAGTAGTTTTATGGGAACAAATGAATCTGACTCTTTCACCAACATTGAGATACAGTATTTATCTATCTCTATCCCTCTATCTATCTATCTATCTATCTATCTATCTATCTATCTATGATTCTATCTCTCTATCTATCTATCTATGATTCTAGCTATCTATGATTCTATCCCTCTATCTATCTATGATTCTATCTCTATCTATCTATTATCTGTCGTGTATCTATATATCCCTCTATCATCCATCCCTCTATCATCCATCCATCCCTCCCTCTATCCCTCCTTTCATCCCTCTATCCCTCCATTCATCCCTCCATTCATCCCTCTATCATCCATCCATCCCTCCCTCTATCCCTCCATTCATCCCTCCATTCATCCCTCTATCATCCATCCATCCCTCCCTCTATCCCTCCTTTCATCCCTCTATCCCTCCATTCATCCCTCCTTCTATCCCTCCATTCATCCCTCCATTCATCCCTCTATCATCCATCCATCCCTCCCTCTATCCCTCCATTCATCCCTCAATTCATCCCTCTATCATCCATCCATCCCTGCCTCTATCCCTCCATTCATCCCTCTATCCCTCCATTCATCCCTCCCTTTATCCCTCCATTCATCCCTCTATCATCCATCCATCCCTCCCTCTATCCCTCCATTCATCCCTCTATCATCCATCCATCCCTGCCTCTATCCCTCCATTCATCCCTCAATTCATCCCTCTATCATCCATCCATCCCTCCCTCTATCCCTCCATTCATCCCTCAATTCATCCCTCTATCATCCATCCATCCCTGCCTCTATCCCTCCATTCATCCCTCTATCCCTCCATTCATCCCTCCCTTTATCCCTCCATTCATCCCTCTATCATCCATCCATCCCTCCCTCTATCCCTCCATTCATCCCTCTATCATCCATCCATCCCTGCCTCTATCCCTCCATTCATCCCTCAATTCATCCCTCTATCATCCATCCATCCCTGCCTCTATCCCTCCATTCATCCCTCTATCCCTCCATTCATCCCTCCCTCTATCCCTCCATTCATCCCTCTATCATCCATCCATCCCTCCCTCTATCCCTCCATTCATACCTCCATTCATCCCTCTATCATCCATCCCTCCCTCTATTCCTCCTTTCGTCCCTCTATCATCCATCCATCCCTCTATCTCTCCATTCATCCCTCCATTCATCCCTCCATTCATCCCTCTATCCCTCCATTCATCCCTCTATCATCCATCCATCCATCCCTCTATCCCTCCCTCTATCCCTCCATTCATCCCTCCATTCATCCCTCTATCATCCATCCATCCCTCCCTCTATCCCTCCATCCCTCCCTCTATCCCTCCATTCATCCCTCCTTCTATCCCTCCTTTCATCCCTCTATCATCCATCCATCCCTCCCTCTATCCCTCCATTCATCCCTTCATTCATCCCTCTATTATCCATCCATCCCTGCTTCTATCCCTCCATTCATCCCTCTATCCCTCCATTCATCCCTCCATTTATCCCTCTATCATCCATCCCTCTATCCCTCCCTCTATCCCTCCATTCATCCCTCCATTCATCCCTCTATCCCTCCATTTTATCCCTCCATTCATCCCTCTATCATCCATCCATCCATCCCTCTATCCCTCCATTCATCCCTCCATTCATCCCTCTATCCCTCCATTCATCCCTCCTTCTATCCCTCCATTCATCCCTCCATTCATCCTTCTATCATCCATCCATCCCTCCCTCTATCCCTCCATTCATCCCTCCATTCATTCATCCATCCCTCCATCCATCTTTGCAGCTGAATAATCTGCTTCTGGTGTCTCACCTGCAGTATAGAGGTCAAGATAACAAAATCTTCCTATTGCTTTCAATACAGGCAGTAGCTCAGTGGTAAAGCTGCCTTTGAAACAATGAACTCACAGTTCCATGAGTTTGAGTCCCGGCCGCCCCGAAAATCCAGAGCCGATGATAATTTAATTTAATTTATTCACTGCACTGAGGGGAGGAGCCGGGACATCAGCTGTGAGCCGCGGGAGTGCGGGACAGACCTGATAAATCGTGCAAGTCCCGCAGAATCCGGGACGGTTGGGAGGTATGGTGTTGGTGTAGCCGGTGTAGAGGCACCAACCATGGTTAGTGGACCCACTGGACCACAGGGGAGACTTGGGCTTACTCTTTTATGAGAGGAGCTTAACTAAGCACCCACTGCGATGCGGACGCCAGGTACCACTCCCAGGGCAAATAAATGCAAATGAAGAAACGATCATACCAGGATTCCGGATGAGTGATTTATTGTCAACGCGTTTCGAAGTTAGTAGCACTCCTTCATCAGGACCAATCACAATTTCTCCAAGATCTTGGTCTAATCGTTTCTTCATTTCACGGCAGCGCGGATAATCCCCTTCTCCTCCACTTCCACCGTCTTCTTCCATGTGGGGCTTCTGCAGCCATTTTTCCTGCGATTACAGTGGTTGTGGCTTACATAACCCCGCAAGGTGAGCACTTCTACCTTGATAGTGGTACCTGTCACTCGGATAAGACCCTAGTTGCGCTTTACAGGTCCAAGTCTATGTCAGAGAAGTCTATTGTCCATGCTTTTGTGCCCATTCAAAAAGAAGATGAACTCTGCCGGAACATAGACTCTGCCTCATTTTACGGAGTAGCTCCATGGGGAGTTGTATCCGAGTCCTGTTTTTCGGGGCTTCAGATGGAAGCTCTGATGGAGTCTCGAATGTGGATTAAACCAACATGATGTGAATCCTGCCTATGGATTCAACAAAATCACTTAGTTCCTCGCTCTCTTTACAAAATATCCAGCTAAAACTCTCCCAATGAGATGTCAAGAAATCTCAGAGGAAGACGTTTTCCCCATAGAAGACATCTTGGTCCATTTGGTTGACCGGGAGGTTTCGGTAAAAATAAAGACCCTTAGCTCAGAAGTGCAACCACAGATTTGACCGAGCGTCTTCCTCAATAACCAAGAGTCTGCCTAGCGATCGATCCTAAAAGACGGGACCATGGTGTTGGTAATTAAACTAGACTTTCCCTTTAATGCAAATCATCCACAAACAAAATCCTCAATCTACGGGAGGACAATAAGGAGACTAATGTATGCAGACGTTCCCGCGTCTTCCTGACACCACCGCCAGATGAAATCCATAGGTGAATGGCTGTCACTGATGTGGATAATCCAGTCATGTGGAAACTAAATTAATCTCCCAGCTAATTGAAGTTTACATGCAGGAAAACATGATCCCATCCCCTCCCCCACCTCACCGGGTATATGCACAAAGCAATATGACGTGCCGGATGCTTCTGGGGCTCCGCAGCTCCTCCAATGCCGAGTCCGAGACTGGAAAAGTGTCATTGGGATGATACGAGTGTGAATGTCAATAGTGCTGACGACTACACCTCTCATCTCCAGTCAAAACCTCAATTTTGCATATTAGTCAACAAAGCAGTGATGCAGTATAAAGCATGGAACAGGGACTAAGCAGTAATGTAAAGAATGGGAAAGGAACCACTGAAAAAGGAGCAGGGAAAAACAGGACAGTGAAATCCGGCCAAATTTTGGGACTTATCTACTAGGATTTTGTACTTTGCATTGGAGACCGGAAGCTTTACTTTTTCAAGTAAGATAGCCTATATATACAGTATATGGAGAGCATTATTGTGCCCCTGCCACATCATCACATTTCCAAATTCGGCATCCATAGACATTAATATGGAGTCGGGGCCTGGGCAGATATAACGGCTCCCACTCTTCTGGGAAGGATTTTCTACAAGATTTTGGAGGAGTCCGTGGGATTTTTTCCCCCTTAATCCAGAAGAGCATTTGTAAGGGCAGACACTAATGATGAGGAGAGGCCGGGCTCACAATCTCTATTATTTGGCAGAGCTGAGTACCGGGTTCTTTGTGGGCGTCATGTTTCCCCCCTCCATATCTGTATGGAACTTGTGCACTGGCCGCAATCATAGGAAACATACAATGGACTTTCCCAAACTGTTCCCATAAAGCTGGAAGCTACAATTATCCACAATGTCTTGGGCGAAAGCAATAAGATTTCTTTTTACTGACACTAAAGAGCCAAAGCTGTCCCCTGATAATATCCCAGAACATTATCCTCTCCACCAAACTGTACAGTGGGCACAATGTAGTCAGTGGGTAATGTTCTCCATTCACCAAACCCAGACTCATCCATCAGACACAGATAGAGGAATGTGATCCGTCACTGGACAGAACACGTCTGCTCCGGAGTTCAGTGGTGGTGGCTTTACACCGCTCCATCCGATGGTCGGCATTGTGCTTGGTGATGTATGGCTCGACATTGTGCTTGGTGATGTACGGCTCGACATTGTGCTTGGTGATGTACGTCTCAGCATTGTGCTTAGTGATGCACGGTTCAAACAATGTGCTGGGTGATGTACAACTCAGCATTGTGCTTGGTGACGTACAATTTGGCAATGTGCCTGGTGATGTGTAGGCCGGTTTTGTGCTTGGTGATGTACAGCTCGGCATTGTGCTTGGTGATGTACGGCTCGGCATTGTGCTTGGTGTTGTACAGCTTGACATTGTGCTTGGTGATGTACGGCTCGGTATTGTGCTTGGTGATGTGCGGCTCAGCATTGTGCTTGGTGTTGTACAGCTTGACATTGTGCTTAGTGATGTCCGTGCATGGCATTGTGTATGGTGATGTACGGGGCGGCTTTGTTCTTGGTGATGTATGGCTCTGTATTGTGCTTTGTGATATTCGTCTCACCATTGTGCTCGGTGATATATGGCTCGGCATTGTGCTAGGTGATGTATGGCTTGACATTGTGCTTAGTGATGTCCGCACTTTGCTTTGTGCTTGGTGATGTACGGCTCGGCATTGTGCTTGGTGATGTATGGCTTGACATTGTGCTTAGTGATGTCTGCACTTTGCTTTGTGCTTGGTGATGTACGGCTCGGTATTGTGCTTGGTGATGAACGGGCTCGGCAGTGTGCTTGGTGATGTACGGTCTCGGCATTGTGCTTGGTGATGTACGGGCTCGGCATTGTGCTTGGTGATGTACGGCTCGGCAGTGTGCTTGGTGATGTGCGGGTCGGCAGAGTGCTTGGTGATGTACGGGCTCGGCATTGTGCTTGGTGATGTACGGCTCGGTAGTATGCTTGGTGATGTACGGCTCGGCAGTGTGATTGGTGATGTACGTCTTGGCAGTGTGCTTGGTGATGTACAGCTCGGCATTGTGCTTGGTGATGTAGGGGCTTGGCAGTGTGCTTGGTGATGTATGGCTCGGCATTGTGCTTGATGATGTACGGCTTGGCATTGTGCTTGGTGATGTATGGCTCGGCAGTGTGCTTGGTGATGTACGGCTCGGCATTGTGCTTGGTGATGTACGGCTCGGCATTGTGCTTGGTGATGTACGGCTTGGTATTGTGCTTGGTTATGTACGTCTCGGCATTGTGCTTGGTTATGTACGTCTCGGCATTGTGCTTGGCGATGTACGGCTCGGCATTGTGCTTGGTGATGTACGGCTCAGCAGTGTGCTTGGCGATGTACGGCTCGGTATTGTGCTTGGTGATGTACGGCTCGGCATTGTGTTTGGTGATGCACGGCTCGGTATTGTGCTTGGTGATGTACGGCTCGGCAGTGTGCTTGGTGATGTACGGCTCGGCATTGTGTTTGGCGATGTACATCTCGGCATTGTGCTTGGTGATGTACGGGCTCGGCATTGTGCGTGGTGATGTACGGCTCGGCAGTGTGCTTGGTGATGTACGGCTCGGCATTGTGCTTGGTTATGTACGGGTTCGGCATTGTGCTTGGTGATGTACGGCTCGGCAGTGTGCTTGGTGATGTACGGCTCGGCAGTGTGCTTGGTGATGTACGTCTCCGCATTGTGCTTGGTGATGTACGGCTGCTGCAGCTGCTCAGCCATGAAGATCCCGGTGGGCGCAGTATTTGTGCTGATGTTACCAGAGGAGGTCTGGACTCTGCAGTTATGGGGTCAACAGAGCGGTGGTGACTTTTCTGCTCTCTGCTCCTCAGCACTCGGCCCCCCCCGCTCTGTAATGTTACGGGGACTCTCACTAAGCTGTATATTATCTATCTATAACACATTGTGACATAACCATGGATGTAGCCCCAGCCATCGTCACTATGTTCTGGTGCCTGAGGAGGTCCCCGACGCTATCAATAAATGGCACATGGAAGGTGGTGGGGGGGGGCTGCTATACATTTTGCCTTGGGAAGCCACGTGAGTACTTTAGGAGTTTTTTTTTTTTTTAAAGCCTATCTGATAATAGAGAATTCTTTTTGCTGAAATGACTGGCACTGTATGGGAATTTACAGAACTCTGCGTCGCCCGCTGCGGGAGCATTAAACAGAGTTTGACAAAGTTAATTTCACACCAACACCTAATGGCGAGATCGGAGGTATTTACCGCCTAAGTACTCATTACCGCCTATTCATTTGACATTCACCGGGATGGCAGATCGTCTCACCCAGGTGTGTACTTTACAATTTAGCATTAGTTAATGAACACCTATATTATACTATTACCAAAATACGATTTGCATTTTTTCATTACAAATGTCACAGGAAGTCCAGTCTCCCGGCGCGGCGGCAATTGAAGGCACCGCCAGCCGGCTATACTTTTGATATTAATTAAAGTGAAGGATGACAGCGACATAGAAAAAAAAATAAAAAAAAAAAAATGGAAGAACGATTTTGCTGCTTATAAAAATGACCTTTTCTCGAGTGTTTGTTCTTCTGTAAGAACTGGTCATTACTTGAAATTACTGCGAATTTTCAATAAAGCTTCAACGCCGGAGTCAATTTGTGACTTTAGACAGAGAGATATGTTTTGTAATGAACAATCTACTATTATCAAAGCCCTTACTTTATCACAGCCGGGAGCCCAGAATTCAAAGAGCCAGATTAAAAACAAAGGTAGCAAGAGAAAGCGCGCGGCCTTCATACAGCTCTATACCCGTGTTTGATATTTCCATCGCTTTCATTGTAATCGCCCGTGTAGACAAAGATCATCTTAATATTGAAATATTCCGGGCGAGGCTTCAAAAAAAAGGGGCCATGAGACGAGTTGTTAATAAGAGGGTCTGCCATCCAGGGCCGGTGTTAACCTGGGAAAAAGCAAGGGCTCAATGTGACTTTGTTATGGAGATGGGTTAGAGGTGAATTATTTATAGGGCAGCGAACGATTCTCATAAAACAGGGTGCCATATCCGATGCACAAGTTAGAGGGGTTTTTTTAGGTTATTATTTCATCTGTGATGGCAGCTGCCTTAAAGAAAATTCACCATCTTCAGATCATTGCTGTGTGGAGAGAATGAAAGCGACTGCAGCCTGACTTCTCACACAAAGAACGTTACGTAGAGACTGGGAGGTAGTACTATCTGTGCCGACATTACTTAAATAAGTAGGGTGCAATAACTATGTGAACCTAAACTTTAAGAAAGATTGAGTAGCGCTAGCTGTGCCTACATCATTTATAATATGATACAGCAAGATGGCACTTTTTTCCCCAACTTATTTGTTTCTATATCCTCTCCATTGAGAGACTAGGATGCAGTGCTATCTGTGCCTACATTACTTAAAATGTTTTAGGTTCAAATAGTTATTGCACCCTATTTAGTAATATAGGCACAGATATTACTGCATCCTAGTCTCTTATTGGAAAGAATGTAGGCACAACTAGTGCTACTCAATCGCTTTCTTAAAATGTTTTAGGTTCAAATCGTTATTGGCCCATATTTATTTAAGAAAGAGATTGAGTAGCACTAGTTGTGCCTACTTCTTTCCAATGAGAGACTAGGATGCAGTAATATCTGTGCCTATATTACTAAATAGGGTGCAATACCTATTTGAACCTACATTTTAAGAAAGAGATTGAGTAGCACTAGCTGTGCCTACATCATTTCTAATATGATACCGCAAGACCATACTTTTTTTTTTCAACTCTATTTGTACCTATATCCTTTCCAATGAGACTAGGGTGCAGTACTGTCTGTGCCTATATTACCAAATAGGGTGCAATAACTATTTGAACCTACATTTTAAGAAAGAGATGGAGTAGCACTAGCTGTGCCTGCATCATTTATAAGATACCACAAGTCCATACTTTTTTTCCATCTCTATTTGTACCTATATCCTTTCCAATGAGAGACTAGGATGCAGTACTATCTATGCCTGCATAATTTAAATAGAGACAGCACTATTTCTGCTTACATCTTTTATAGGGTGAGACTGCAAAATAGTACTATTTTTGCTTAAATGATTTATTGAGGTGTCAGCACTATACTAGTTGTACCTGTATTATTTTCAGCGAGAAACAAGCAGGCCATGTATTCTGTGCCTTAATTCACAGAGGAAAAAAAAACAAAAAACACGGAGACATTATTAATTTGCCTGGGGTCTGAGAGGTAATAATACTATTTGTAGTATTTATAGGGAGAGATAAGGAGGCAATACTATCTGTACCAATATTATTTACTAAGAGATGGGGCAGTAGCGCTATCTGTGCCTAAATCACTTACAGTGAAAGATCAGCTGTGAGCGGTCTGTTGAACATTTTCTATAATAATAGAGGCACTAACATTGTTTGTACTAGCATTACTTACTGTGAGATACAGTAAGGCAGTACTATCTGTGCCTATATTGAAATGGGGCAGCAGCACTGTATCTACATCAATGGGCAGTAATGTGTGTCAATCATTTTCTATAATAGAGGCACTAACATTGTTTGTGCTTACATCACTTACTGTGAGATACAGGAAGGTAGTACTATCTGTGCCTATATTATTTACTCTGAGAGATAGGGCATCAACACTATCTGTGCCTACATCACTTACAGTACAGTGAAAGATCGGTGGGTAGTACTGTGTGTGTCGATCATTTGCTATAATAGCGGCATGAACATTCTTTGTACTTGCATTACTTACTGTGAGATACAAGAAGGCAGTACTATCTGTGCCTGGATAAAATTACAGGGAAACACAGAAAGGTAGTACTATATGTGTTTTCAAGATTTTCTGTTGCAGACAGAGGCAGCCTGTTCTGTACCCATCTCTTACTACTGGGGATGAGAGAGGGGCAATATTATTTACAGGGAGACATATGGAAGCACTAGTACTATCTGTGCCTATATTTACAGGTAGAACTAGGAAGGTACTACTATGTGGGCCTTCAAGATTTATAAGCAGTGTTGTTGTGAATATATTTGAATTAGATTCCAGTTTGGGGCTCCCTCTTGTGGTCAGTGCTCGTAGTGTAGTTGACTTGCTGAATGGGAACCAGCCAGCTGAGGAGGATTGGCAATCAGGCCATTCGGATTGGGTCTATATAACGGAGTAGTTTTCTCCTGTCCTTGCCGGTGCTCAATGTATCTCCTGTGTGCTAAAGGACATTCTGAAAATCAGCTCTTTTCTCTGGGTCTACTAGAACTTCTCTCAGATAAGTTGGTCTTTGTACCTCTGCTTATTGTTTCCACGTTCTTGTTATTTTTGCCTGTGTGGAGTTCTTGGTGGAGTTGGATCATTCCCTGCTGGGAGTATCTGTGTACCTTGCTCCATGTTCTATGTATTGTGTTTTGTCATGCTTGGTACAAAATTCAGTCCCTTCTCTATATATGTGTTTTTCTTGTATCCCAGTAACACCAGAGTACTGATATAGTAGGGGGGGGGGGGAGCCTGTGTAGGCTCAGTATTTTTCCATATCAGGCCTGCTGGTATTTACTAGGGTTTTTACGGCTGCAGTCAGTGCTCTTTCCTATCCTTTCCTATGCAGATAGTTTGAGCCTCATCTTTACGGAAACTGTTCTCTAGCTACGTATTATGTTTTCCTATATCACTGTAGTCTTTATATATGGGGGGCTATGTCTTTGGGGACTGCTCCGAGGCAGGTTAGCTTTTCTAATATTTCTCGCTGTAAGAATATTTAGTTCTCCGGCTGTGTCGAAGCGACTAGGTAATCGTAGGCTCGTCCCACGGCTACTTCTAGCTGTGTGTCAGTATTAGGTCTGCAGTCCATTAAGGTTCCAGCCATTCTGGTTATTTTTTGGGGTTTCCGAGGTTTTTGTCCTTTTTCTGATCCTCCTCAGTAACTGAATCCTAACACAGTGTTATGTGAGCATATAGTATCACAGTGGAGCACATAGGGGCAGTACTATCTGTAACTAGATCATTTCTGTGAGATAGGAGTCAGTTAAAAAAAAAAAAAAGAGACAGGAATACAGTACTATCTGCACCTATATTGTCAGCCTCTAGCAGTATACATGACTCCTCTTGTGACAATGTAGCCAGGCTGAAGTCATGTAGCAGCAGAGGCTTATGCCGCATTATTCTCTGTGCAAGGGATGGAATGGGGACAATGTGACCTTTATTAACCATCTGAACTGTCATCATCACCGCAGGTATAAAACTAATGACCAAGTAAGCAGACCTCTACAAAGTATGACAGCAACGTACAAAGCACGTCATCCTGTGCCAGGAAAGAAAGGAAAAGATCGGCCTTATAAAATTCAGCAGCGGAGATTAAAAAGGGACATTACTAGAAATCATGCAGAGTTTATCGACCTAGAAACCATGGTGCTGGCTTTAGGTTAAATTGGGTGACAATATTGCAGACACTGAGGGGGCAAACCTGTGCCATAGATAGGGGCCAAACAGAGCCTCAAAACGTATGCGATTATCCACATAAAATAAAAAAGGCACTATTCTAGCACAAAAGAGTGGAGCATAAATATCAAGCTTCAGTTGACTTTTCTTTACAACTTTGCTGTATAGACTGGAGCAGGGTCAGCGGAGTCATCTCATGATTAGACTGGGGATAGTGGTCTCATTTTATACGTATTAGATGGCAGAGTCAGGTCATGATTTGGAGGATAAGTCAGGAGAAGGATAGTCATCTCATTATTAGAGGGCAGAGGCATCACATTAGGGTGAATTACCGTGATTAGGTTATTAGTAGGATCCCCAGTAACAGCAAGGTCATCTCATCGTTAGAAGGCATCTAACCAGCAGGGTACAGTGTAAGGATAGCTACCGGACAATCGGGGCTGAAGGAAATAGCATAGCCCACTGATCACCAGGGGAGAACAAGACCAGCAGAGTGTCTGTGATCATTAGAGGGTTGGCGGCAGCAACAGTATAGCCCTTTCATTAGAGGGGGTGCAGGACCAGCAAAGCCCTCTGATCATCAGTGGGTGCAAGGCCAGCATAGCCCTATGATCATTGGGAGGGCAGCAGTGGCATAGCCCTTTGAACAGCAGGGGGGACACAGCAACAGCCTAGCCCTCTAATCATTTGGGGGGTAGGGGCAGGAGCAGCATAACCCCCTCATGATTGGGGGAAAAGGAGCATAGCCCTTTCATCATTAGGGGGGTAGGAGCTGCACCGTACTCATCATCGGGGGGAGGGGGGGTTTAGAGCAGCATAGTCCTTTCATCATTGGGGAGGGGGGGGTAGGAGCTACATATCCCTCATCATCGGGGGGAGGGGGAGGCACAGCATAGCCTTCTGATCATAGGAGGGGTGGCAGGAGCATCATAGCCCCTCTGATCATCAGGGGGTAAGTGGGGGGATACCAGCAGCATAGCATTCTAATCATTCAGGTGGGGGTGGGACAAGACCAGTGTTACCCTCTAATCATCAGGGGGGCAGGAGCTGCATAGCCCTGTGATGGGCAAAAGCAGCATAGCCATCATCAGGAGGGGCAGGCTCCCCAGCACACACAGCATAGCCTTCTCCATTGGGAGGCAAGAGCAGCATAGCCATCATCAGGAGGTGCAGGCTCCCCAGCACATGCAGCATAGCCCTTTCCATTGGGAGGGGGGGAGCAGCATAGCCATCATCAGGAGGTGCAGGCTCCCCAGCACCTGCAGCATAGCCCTTTCCATTGGGAGGGGGGAACAGCATAGCCCTCTCATCAGAGAGGGCTATGCTGCTCCTGACCCACTGATAATCAGGAGTGTAGAGAATGCAATGGCTGCTCTATTGTGCTGCCGGAGTTTGTATAGTTGCACCCCCCCCAGACATCTCAGGCTTTGTATGCAGCTGATCTGCCGCTCTGTCGTCTCTGGGGGGTTGAACTGTACTCTATCCCCCCATGAAGCGGTTTGGACACTTTCTGACCACTGACTCCCATTCACTACATTTGCCATAAAGCACACGCTGTAATTACATGACAGTCCCTTTAATGGTGACATACACAATCCACAATAGCAAAAATCATTCACGTTTGTTTTATTGATGATTTCAAAGAAACAAAAAAAAAAAAAAAAAAAAGAAGAAGAAAGTTAGACAGCTGTCAAAAAGGTCTAGCTATGGTGAAAACCAGAGGAGCCAAAAAGCCCCCAGGTGGAAGCAGCTTACTGCCGGGGATTTCAGAGGCGTTTACCATCAGCTCCTCCAACACTGAACTGGTTAAAGCTTTTGTGTGGACCCGTAAACCTCCGAACTAGCAGTGACCGCGCGTGCTGTGCTAGTCATGTGATTGACGGTCTTAAAATATAGATTTCTATTTACACGTATATATTAACTGCGACGAACGCCCTCTATTTAGTCTTAAACTGAGGAGGTAAACCCGGGGTTTATCAAAGCGGGAGTATAAAATTGTACAAACTAAAGTCTGGGTGCGGATTACGGACTTGGCTTAAAACGCTTACAGGAGATAAAGGGACAACATTGCTGCTTTATTCTAAAACAGCGCCCCCACTTGTACATAGGAAGTTTCCGGTATTGCAGTCTTATTTAAATGAATAAGGCTGAGATGCAATACCAGGAATTAGTATGGCTTTGTTTCCAAAAGGAAGAAGCCATGTTTTGGATTTTCTATTTTTAACCCCTAAATACCTAAATTCACAGATTTTACTGAAAAGACAGTTTTTACCTAAAAATTAGAAAAATTACCAATAAACATAGATCAGTCTTTGGCTAAAATGATCATCAGTTTCTAAGAAATCTGGTGTTGTCACCCGGCGCCCCCACCGGTCAGCTGTTACCGAGACTCCCGACCATTTCTAGGTACATCAGCTCTGCTCTCATTTACTTCAATAAGAGCTGAGCTGCAGTACTCGTGCTCGGCCACTAAGCAGTGAACGGCGCTGTAGCATTGCAACTCTACATCCCCTGATCGGCAGGGGGTGCCAGGTGTCAGATGCCCACCGATCCCATACAGATGACCACCCTAAGGACAGGTCAATATCTTACCCATTAATGGCAAATCCGCCTAGTTATGTGTCCGTATGATGCCTGGCTAGGCTATATGGCTTTGGAGAGCTGGATAACAACCCCATAGGGCAGCCATATTGGTACAACAACCTGAAAGGGGCGATGTAAGGACCCATAATTATGGGGGTTGGGGGGGTGTGGAATTTTAAAAGGTATATTTCTTCAAGAGGGTGATAAGTGCCAACACTGTCAAATTTAGGATTTTCAAAAAAGAAAAAAAAATCTAAACTATATATTATTTATAGTGCTATGATTCTTCTAGGAGCGGGGATTAGGCCTCAGCCTGCTCTCGGCACCAGTAGTCACGTCTGCTGCCCCCTTACTGCACGGCCACCGTGGTAAACTTTGCCTATTCCCGCTCTATGCATTTAAAGTCAACATAAAAAAAAAAAAAAAATACAATTCTTAAGCAGCAACATCTCCTCTTGCCGAAACGAGGAACAGTCTAAAAAAAACAAAAAACAAAATAAACAAAAAAAATAAAATAAACTCTGCTCTTCGTCCTTAAAAGTCCAAAACCAGTTCACAAATTGCACTTTTGCCTCGTGGCAGCCGTGTGCAGGACTGTTATTTGGCATCGCTGGAGGTGTCGTCCTCTGCCCGGCCGCGGTTACTCTCCGATTTGGCGCCGTTGTATAGAGAGTCCTGTGTGTCCAGGTAGTCATTTTCAGTGATCTCTGTGATGGTCAGGGTCTCCGGTCGTTTCAGCTCGCTGGCTTCTGCCGGTTCGTCCTCGAAATTTCTCAGGACCAGGGGATATTTGGTGTTGGTGGCGGTGTTCTCCAGGAAGGCGATGTTGCTTTCCTCGTATTTGGGCAGGGGCTCTCCATCCTCCAGGCGCTTGGCGTACAGCTTGCAGTTATCCGAGGCGCTTTTTACGGCTTTCTCCAAGATTTCTTTCTCAACCAGACGAAGCTTGACAGCCATGGCGGCATGTAACGACAGGCCGCCGCCGTCCAGAAGATGCTTATCATCCTGGGGAAAAATACAGACATCAATGAAAGGTCTCAGAAGGAGTACAAGCGATAACCCAACTGTGAGACCCCCAACAGTGAAAGGGCAACTGTGAGACCCCCAACAGTGAAAGGGCAACTGTGAGACCCCCAACAGTGAAAGGGCAACTGTGAGACCCCCAACAGTGAAAGGGCAACTGTGAGACCCCCAACAGTGAAAGGGCAACTGTGAGACCCCCAACAGTGAAAGGGCAACTGTGAGACCCCCCCCAACTGTGAAAGGGCAGCTTTGGAATGTACTGTTCCTCAGTTATTCCTCATGGTAATGCATGAATAATTCACTATTAATTCCAGTTCTTCTTAAAAGGGAACCAGTCACCAGATTTTGGCCTTCTAAAACTAAAACTAGCATCTTAAGCAGTGCCTGTGCTGCATTCTATAAAAAGGAGCATGTTACCCCCCCCTTCCCCATATACCCCACAAATACCTTTATATATAGTCTCCCGCCCGTTGTGTAAATTGTCCGGTCCAACGGGCGTCCTAATCTGTGCCTCCTGTCCCTCTGTTCACCCTCCTCCTGTGCCGATTGACATGGATGACGCCTCGGATGCCATCCATATAGGTGGGCAAAATCTACATATTCCTGGTTCGTGCCCTTCGCTCTGTCCTGTTGCGGGCAGAGCCAAAAACATAGATGCGCCTGTGCAAACTGAGATTTTGCATGGTGATCCAGATGATGTCGCCCGCTTCATCCACATCGCTGGGCAAAATCTTGCGCAGAGAACTTGTCGGTTCTCACAGGCGCACACCTGTGTTTTTGGCTCTGCCCTCAACGGGACAGAGCGAGTTGCGGCTGCACAAGCTGGAAATGTGGAGATTTTGCCCGCCTAAGTGGATGGCATACGAGGCGTCATCCATGTCAATTGGCACAGGACGAGGCCGATAGAAGGGACAGGAGGCACAGATTAGGACGCCCATCGGACTGGACAATTTACAAACAGGGCGGGAGATTTTATAAAGGTATTTTTTTAAGTCTACAGGAAGGGGGGGGGGGAAGAGAGGGTAACGTGCACCGGCAGGGAATGCAGCACAAGGGCTGCTAGTTTTAGTTTAGACGGCCAAGATCTGGTAACAGGTTCCCTTTAACCATTGATACTGTAGGTGGTGACCAGACAGTAACATACAGTGTATAGACATGCCCATGTCAAGGAGAATGGTCACTGTACTGGTAAGATCAAAGTCTGCCCTGAGCAGGATCGATTAACCATTAGCTGATCTCCCCGGCACCTGTCCATGATCCACTAAACCCTTTATAAGAGATCAAGAGAGCGCGCTCTGCAAAACTCTACCTTGAATGGCGCGAAAGTGTGCATGCTCCACATCTGCTCCATTCATTGTCTATGGGACTGCCGGAAAAAAAGTCGAGCCGTCCCATAGACCATGAATGGAGTTATGGAAAGATTAGTCTGGGAACATCTGTTTATTCCGCAGATTTACTTATAAGGGCGAATTCAGACACTGTTGTGGATCTAACTCATGTAATAGTTTACAGTGCCGGGCACATGAGGAGGGTGAACGTAAAAATACAAGGACGACGTATGAAAAGATCCGGTGGAACTAATGAGAAGTCTTCCAGAGCGGGAAGCCCCTTCTATGTGGTCAGTGGCAGACATGACCCCCTGTGATCGGACTCTACCTCCACTGTAGATCTGTAGGTCTTCAGCAGGAGGGACGCCCGCGCCTCCAGGAAGGTCCACAGCTTAATCTCATTGTCCCAGCTGACTGGAAACTCGTTATTCCCCAAGGTGAAGATCTTATCGATCGCGTGGTCTCCGATTAAATGTTCTTTTAACTCCTCTGTAAAGACGTAAAAAGGTCAGTGATGAGATCTCCTGCCCAGTGCACGGCGGCCCAGCTCACGAGGGATGACGTGTGCGACGCCGTAGTACCACTAATCCCAGCATAGCCAAAATGTAAGATTGATCACACTGGAAAACTTGTCATCTGTTCATGTGTCCTGCAGCATCACTAAATAGATCGCCATTGGCAATACAGACCAGCTGGTGTTTGTGTCCCAAGAGGTAGACCCCCAATATCTGCAGCATCAGTAAGACCACCACTTCTAGTACTGTAGGTCCGTGTATATCTATATCTTACCTTCACTCATACAGAAGACTCGCAGGAAAGCCAGAAGCTGAGCAGATATCGGAGGCTCGGTGATGTGCAAAGCGAACACGCTAGACCTGTGCATGGAGAGAACGGAGCATTAGCACCAACACCGTCCAGAGTGATTTGCCTTTAATAAGAATCCAAGACCCCCTGTGCGCACAGACACTGCCTGCACTCCGTACATACCCCAACACCTCGGCATTAAGAAAAAAATGTTAAGTGCAATAAGGTCTCATCAGGATATAAAAGTATGGTGGAGGGGGGGGGAGGGGGGTTATGTCAGGAATGAGCTCACCTGGTGCGTTTGTGTATGACAACTACTATAGCAAGTGTTTTCAGGCTCCAAAATTAAATGTAAAGTAGAAGCCAAATCAACGAAGGGTGGTTTAATGTCAACACGTTTCGTAGTCAGACTCCTTCAGGACAACCACGTGGCGTTCCTGAGGAAGGAGTCTGGCTCATACATGTTGACATTAAACCACCCTTCATCTATCAGAAGAGACAGCCGAAGAAACCCTAGATCTTAGGTGACAGGCTCTTCCACAACTACAAATCGGCAGGAAAACTTTCAGGATGGTCAACACCACTTGAGGCAGAGGGAGTCCCAAAGACACACACACACGAGGCAGCGGGGGGCCAAAAGACACACACACACACACACACACACGAGGCAGAGGGGGGCCCCAAAGACACACACACACACGAGGCAGAGGGGGGCCCAAAGACACAACACACACACACACACACGCACACACACACGCACACACACACGAGGCAGAGGGGGGCCCCAAAGACACACACACACACACACGAGGCAGAGGGGGGCCCCAAAGACACACACACACACACACACACACACACACACACACACACACACACGAGGCAGAGGGGGGCCCAAAGACACAACACACACGAGGCAGAGGGGGGCCCAAAGACACAACACACACACACACGAGGCAGAGGGGGGCCCAAAGACACACACACACACACGAGGCAGAGGGGGCCCAAAGACACACACACACACACACACACACACAAGGCAGAGGGGGGCGGGCACAAAGACACAGGCACACATGAGGTGGAGGGGGGCCCAAAGACATGCGCACACACAGCGGACCCAAAGACACACACGGCGGAAAGGAGAGACACAGAGACACACACACACACACCGGATTTCAACACAGGTAGGCAGGTACTGAAGAAGAATTAAATGTAGACCCTCCCAGACCACATTTAGCATTTCAGTGCCCCCCTGCACTCCTGTACTCTCTGCCATTCTTACTAGAGGTCTGCACAGGACACTATGGTGACCCATGTTTCACTCGCGGCTCCTACATTCTGACGACCGGTAACTACATTGAAGGAACTGGGAGTTGCCTTTTTATTTTGCGCTCTTTGCTTCCCGTCCAGCGAGAGAGAGGTAGATCAAGCGCTATCATGGATGGGGAGGGAGGGGGGGGGGGGGGTCGTGGTAAAGCAGATTGTGGGTGGTCCTACAATCAGGGTATTGTTAGAAGACCACCACGCAAAAGGAGTAGCAAGCGATGATTGGTACCAAGTGACACACAGCTCTGTTACATCTGTATGTGTAGGATGAATGTGATGCGGCAGATGGCAAACCCACACCACTCTGCCCTGCAGGTGCTGATGTACTTACGTAGGTATGCCAGCCCGTGCCAGGACTTCGGCCTTCATGGCATACAGCCGGTCGCTCTTGCTGACCCCCAGCTTGATCTTCACCCGGTCGTGAGCATTATTCTCAAAGAAGAATCCGTTGTGGATGACAAACTCTGCGTTGGACCGAGTGCCGTAAAAAATGTAAATCTGGATTTGGACAGACAGAATGGGAGACGAGTCAGGATTAAAAAAAGATACAGTACAAAAAAGGGTAAAGCGAGACCTCTGCGGGTTTAATGGAGGCTCAGCTCTGTTTATCTGACTGCGATAGCAAACAACAAGTTATCTGCCTCCCACCCCATAAAAGATATCGTGCGCGGTATGTGACCATTCGCTCCATAGATGGCGTCTCGGGGACACACAGACGGGTGCCCCCACTGCCCAGCACTCAGCCCGCACGCTCACAGCCTCCCATCAAGGCTCAGATTACCGAGAAAATACAGACTTAAAGGGGAAATCCACCAAAAGGAGATATTAGGTCGTGACTGAAGACAAGAGGAAGGTTGTATGGATCTGAAATGAATGAGTGCCCTGAGTGGCTGTCACTTCCCTTCCCCCACCCTTCTCCGCACAGTGGCCATTCTTAGGTAATGCAGCTCCGCCGCATTTTAATTTAAAGGGGTTGTCCACTACTTTTCCATTGATGGCCTATCCTTAGGATAGGTCATCAATGTCTGATCAGCCGTAGTCCAACACCCAGCACCCTCGCCGATCAGCTGTTCTTAGGCCCAGCGGCGGCAGCAGGAAATGCTTAATTTTGGCGCTGCTCCATCTTCTGTTAGCGGCCGCGGCCAGGTAAGGCATAGCCGCCATCCCATCTCATATGGATGTGCAGTACCTGGCCACAGCCGTTAGAAGACGGAGCAGCGCTGGAACTGAGCATTTCCGGCTGCCGCCAGTGTGACCAAGCAAAGCTGATTGGTGGGGGTACTGGGTGTCAGACCTTAGCAGATCAGACAATGACCCATCCTAAAGATAGACCATGTAAAAGCAGTGGACAACCCCTTTAGAAGGATATGAGCTGTAGCCACTACATGGATGGAGCTGTGGTGTCCTTTCTGTATGTTTTTTTTTTTTTTAATTTGGAGGTCATCAATTGGGGTCCCGGATGTTGGACCCCCACCAAACTCGTTATGAAAGTAATGGACGACCCCTTTTTAAAAAAGGGCATTCTCATGTTTTTCCCAATCACCGGGGGAGCTGCTGCCATTGAGAACAGGAGTTTTGAGAAGCCGTGCGAGAATGGTGCAGCTCCTCCTCAGTACTCCTATGGGAGTGCACAGGACCAGACGAACTTGAGACTGCCCCTTTAAGAACCTTATACAGAGGGGGGTATAATGCAGAGTGGGTTACCAATAAGTAATGGTGGTCGCTCTAATGATAGACGCTCTGAGCGGATGTAGCCTTCAGCTACAAACCCGCCATGCGGCTGCTGAGAGTCAGCGCTTACCTGCTCGCCTTCCTTAAATTCCTGCAACGCCACGCACTCGCACCGGTCATCCTCCAAATTATAACCGGTAGTTATCTAAGCAAGAGGAGAAGTAATGAATAAAGATTTCGTCTCATTAGATCGCATTTTACCTGAAGCAAGATTGTCTCTTTAGACGGCATAAAACATTAATGAAAATCATTCAACGTGCGACTCTGTTCCACCTGACGTGACAGGTTTGGAGCTGAATATTTTATGAAACCTACTGGGGGGGAAAATCACAAACGTGGCGGATTTAGAAAAAAGAAAAAGCTTGGGACTCTCGGTCGACACCTGCCTTATAGAGACCGGTTGGAGGGAAGAATTATAAAAAAAAAAAAAAAGGCAGAGTTTTAATGGAGTTCTCCAATTTTGACAATACGTTGAGACCATTGGACAAACTGATCATTGAGTATCCAGTTTCCCTGCAGCGCCTCAGCAGGTCAAATAAGGTATTACACACTACCAACCCAGATTGGGTAATACAGGAATGTTTGGGTCCTCCAGAACAAGAGTAACTCTTTATAACCTTTTTTTTGCTTTGGCAAAGGGACAAAGTGCCAGAACAGAGGAACCCCCCTCCCCGTCTATTAAAAGGGTCCCATTTTTTTTTTTATTCATTGATCACTTAAAAAAAAAAAAAAAAAAATGTAGTGCAGGGCACTATTAAGCATGACTTTCCCTGCAAAAATAGACTGGAAAGTTGTACCCCACTGACTGAGGAAGGGGCTATAGTATGGATTTGGGACTCCACATCAAAGAACTCCCCAAGTGTGGCCCTATTCACTTTATGGGGAATGTTCTGCAGCGCCCAACACATCCGGGTGACTAAAGCTGCTGTAATGGGGTCTTGTCCGTTGACATCTGGCTGCCTGGTCTTGTTATGCAGGAGCTTTGGAAAGCTGGGTGTGCATGGCGTCTGACCAACTCCGTAATCAGTCACTTACTAGGCCGTTGGTGTGATTACACATGTCCCATAGAGGAATCAGCGCCAAGGTAACCCGAGATCCATCCTCGGTTGGAATCTGATTCTGTCGCGTCATGACGGATGATACAGCCCACCTGCAGCCAAGAAAAAGACCCCCCGCAGGAGCGCATATGAAGTCATACGTATTTTATGATGGGGACGGACGGCAGAGAGCTCCGGCAATAAAATGCAGAATTTACAAATCGCTATAGGCAGCTGATAAGACACCGGGGGCGATGTGCTACTTTGTAGTTATCCCTGCGAGTACAGTCCATAAATAAAATACATCGCTGATTGATGGAAGCGTCGTCCGGGGGCCGGAGGATCATCGATTTTAATAGAGCGTTTCAATAAAACATACGACATGAGAAATACTGCACGGTCAACCATTCTGTCACTTCCCAAACACATAATTGGCTTCTAATCAATAAGAAAAGTAACTGGTAATTATTTTTGTTCTTTTTAATTTGTTTTTTTTTTTTTTTTAAAAACAAAAAAAAAAAAAAAAAAAAAAAGGGGTGTGATGTAAAAGAAAGGGAAATATAATCTCTCTTGCTGCAGTGGTTCAATAAGCAAATATATAAAACTTATGGGCCCCTTCTTATCCTCCTCACCTACCCCATGTGGATTCACAGCTATACTGCTTAGAGATATAGATATTATAATATATATATATATATATATATATATATATATATATATATATATATATATATATATATATATATATATATATATATATATATATATATATATATATATATATATATATATATATATATATATATATATATATATATATATATATATATATATATATATATATATATATATATATATATATATATATATATATATATATATATATATATATATATATACATACATACATAACTGAGCAGTATAACTGTGAATTCAACATTAGGGTGAAATAAACCCACACTAGAAAACAGCAATTAGATAGATAGATAGATATCTATCTATCTATCTCTATCTAATTGCTGTTTTCTAGTGTGGGTTTATTTCACCCCAATGTTGAATTCACAGTTATACTGCTCAGTAATGTATAGTGTCCCAATTGCTGTTTTCTAGGGAGAGAGGGTTTTATTTCACAGCTATACTGCTCAGCATAGTGTCCTAATTGCTGTTTTCTAGTGAGGGTTTTATTTATTTCACCCCAGTATTGCATTGACCGCTATACTGCTCAGTAATTATGTGTATTGTCAGTAGATGGTAGCATATATGACCATACACATAATTACTGAGAAGTATAGCTGTGAATTCAGCACTGGTGCAAAATAAAACCCTAAGTAGAAGGTGGTCGCATATAATAAGGGTTTTATTTTGTCCCAGTGCTGAATTCACAGCTACACTGCTCAATAATTCTGTATATTGTCTTTATTGCTGCTTTCTAGTAAGTGTTTTATCCCACCCAGGGCTGCACTGCTCATTAATGCACTAATCTTTTTTACATGCTGCTATCTTCACAAAGGATTTTATCTCACAAGAGTGCTGAATACATAGCAATACTGCAATATGTTCTTTATGCTGCCATTTTCTGGTATATGTTTTATCACACCCCAAAGCTAGATTCACAGCTACACTGCTCAGAATTGCTTTATAACGTCCTTCATGCCCAGGGCTCCGGCACATGTGCTATAAGGTTGGGAGAGCAGGACTCTTGCATATCTGTGTATATAGGCGACATTAGAGCAGCAGTTCACACACAGAGTCGACTGAAAATTGAAGACAGCACGCCCACAGGGAAGAACTGCAGGAAACAAGTAATGTAATGACCCATACAGTGAGGTTCCTCGTGTACACACAGAGATTACTATGAAAAGTCACCTGGATTGCCGACATGTACGCTGTAAAAATGTATTGCTGGAGTTGTGATCGCCACAACTACTACTCTAAATACTGTGCTCAGCTCACTATATGCTGCAGGGGGGTATAGTGCCCAGATATCGAAATACCATGACATGACCAGATCATTATATCACAAGTCTTGCTGTAAATGTAGGAAAAAAAAAAAAATAAAAAGGAACTAGAAAAGTAATAATTCCAAAATAAACCAACCTGTAGTCATCGAACGTGAAGGCATCCTTTAGGGGCAGCTTACTAGCATTGGGATGGGTCTGAGGTTCCAAAAAAAAGAAAGAAAAAAAAGAAGAAGTGAAGAGAAAAACGTCACAAATTGCTAAGCAAAATTTCATAATTTAGCTTCCTAACAAGAGCCAAATGAAACAGGAGGTGCCCAGAAATGTTACGCAGGGATCATCGTGCTATTATGTTCTCATATATCAATGTCAACTTAATTTGTTGTGCCCAGCAGGTCCCATTAATCTGCGTCTCCGGATCCTGAGACAGAACTCGCAGGCAGCGCAAATTTAACAATATAAGGTGGACGCTATGGACAGCGAAGCGGCCATCATTTATACATGTCAGCGAGGAAGCAAGAATTAATTAGGCATTTCAGCTTACGCTCTCTAAACAAATGCAGACAATTTTTTTTCCCCCTTCCTTCCTCATAAAAATGTTAAAATTTTCCATTTCACACTATATCAGACACCAAGGAACCGTTCTGAAAGTCAAAACCAGGAGGAGTTACCAATGGGGGCCAGATCCCATTCTTCAGAGACCCATTGGTAAATGAAACCCGTTGCCAGATTGGTTGAGAAGACATCACGCATATCAATGGTTATGACTTCGGAGTCATTTTTTGGTGACCATAATCCTGGATATTATGTGATCCCCAAATAGTGGTTGGAGCCAACAGCGCCTTGTACGCCCGGCCCACCCTTCAGTTTAGGACATCCATTATACATTTAGGCAGATCTGCACAGTGCATGTACAGGGCAGGCTCAGCACCTGAGCCCGATCCATACAGCACAGGTGCCAGCTGTGAAATACAGATGGCACCCAAGTCTAACCGCTGCTGCCAGTGTTAAGGAAGTTTGGGGGGGGAAATGATTGTATGGTGTCAATAGCATTGTCTGGGGACCTATTGCCCCCAAAAGTTCATATACTTGGGAAATCAATCTACTTTATCATGTCAAATTTATTTTACATCACATTGAATAGGAAAAAAAAAAAAAAAAAAAAAATTGAAATTTCAAAATTAATTAATTTTAGTTTTAATAAAAAATTACAATTTTTAATTTTATGAAATGTTTTTTAGTATTTAATTTACTACTACTAATAAATTTAGGTTTTTTATAAAATTAGAAAAAATGAAATATATTTGGTTTATTTTTAGTATTTAATCATTAATTTACCAATAAAATAAATAAGATTTTATTGATGGTAAATTAAATATATTTTTTTAATTTATAAAAAAAAAAAAAAAAAAAAAAAAAAAAAAATTTACTTTACTATAAGATTTAATATTTTATTGATAATAAAAAAAAATTTTTTTTTATTATTATTATTATTATTATTATTATTATTATTATTATTATTATTATTATTATTATTATTATTGTTGGCCTGTATAGCCCCAGAGGGCGCACATGCACACAATGCCGCCCTGCATATAGAGCCCGATTTTCCCCCTTACACAATTATTCCTATATGTCGGTGGTAGGCTACAGTCAGAGGTTAGTAGATCAGTTCCCCCAAATCACTGATGAGGGGGACCACGTGGTATAATGCATCTGTGGTGGGTTCCCTCAGAAATAAATCCGGGGTAGGTTGCATTGTGAGATATCTCAGACCTCTCCACATCGGCAGCGTTCGGTGCATCAGCCCGATAGTCCGTGTTCCAGCCTTTGATGGTGGCCGCGGCGCTCTTGTTACGCTGCAGAATGTAATCAAACACTTGTGCCTGGCGGAGAGGAGACGCGAGTGTGCGGGGAGGCCTCCCACCACTGTTAATGAAGCCCCCGTGTCGTCCCCGGTTTTGCTTCTGATGCATTAGCATCTGGAGTGCGAGGTAATTCATCATCCCTCACTGTAATGCGCTCGCTGGCACCGGGTGCAGGACAGTAGGGGATGAGGCAAAAGTGGCTCCAACTATAAATCAATTATAAAACAAAAGCCTGAGCTCACTGAGCAATCTGAGGAAAATTATACACTGCAAGACCGCCAATTGGGTGGGAGATCGTGGAGTCTTCTCCCACCCCGTTCTTGCCACCATGCTAGAACCCTTTCATTCCCACCTCTTATAGCGGCAGCTCTCAGATTATCCTCTCAGAAGATTTAACCCATTAGTGTCACATGAAGTCCTTGTCCTATCAGGGCATAAAATAGCCAGAGGCCAACATGTCATACCTCCCTGATACCAGATGGACAGAGGAAAGACTGGAGGGGATGGTGAAAGTCATACAATCCAACCGCACATCTAAAGGTCAGGTGGCTGCCGTAAGCCTGTACATTTATGTTGTGGAGAGATCCATCAGTATATGAAATCAAAATGATGAAAAGTCTCCTAAAGCTCAGATTAGAGGCCTGAGGAGAAGGTGGAGGCCTTTAAAAGGCCTCCATAGGTCTTAGGACAACTAAACAATCACTTTCACTCTTGCATATACAGAGCTGAGCTACGAGAAAGCTCAAGATCGACTTTACAAAGATAAATCGGATCCTTTGGGTGGGGAAGGGGGAACCATACACAGACTGTCGGATGATCCTGCCTATACAGGTGGCTTCGGCAGACTGTAGTCAAATCTGTATGGAGATGTTTATGTTGAAAGTCCTACAATCCCACAGCCAATGTAATGTCAGGCGGCTGCTATAAGCCTGGACATTTATGTTGTGGCGAGAACCAAATCAGATGAGCAGCAGCAAAAACCAAAGGAATACGGCAGCAGTAAACGGAGGACATTGGTGTAATGATCTGATAATGACTACTTCAGCGTTACAGAGAAAAATCAAGCTGTGGTGCAGGGGTCTACAGAGCTGGAAGCCGTACAACAATGAAGGCCCCCAATGAAGACCACCCATGTATGAAAACCATATAACACAGGATTGCCAGCCAAGTAACAAAAAGGGGCAATGCTGAGCGTCAACAACAGTTGTCAGTTCCCTTCCCTCACCTTTATATGGACCAGCACAAAGAAAAGCTCTGGTCCAGAGGGACGGGCACCCTCCAGATATGCGGCAAGGGACACCACCAATCTGTAGCTGCTGGTCCAGAGGGACAGGCACCCCCCAGATGAGCAGTGAGGGAGACCTCCGATCTGCAGCTGCTGGTCCAGAGGGACGGGCACCCTCCAGATGTGCGGCGAGGGAGACCACCAATCTGCAGCTGCTGGTCCAGAGGGACAGGCACCCCCCAGATGAGCAGAGAGGGAGACCACGGATCTGTAGCTGCTGGTCCAGAGGGACGGGCACAGGTTATTAGGGGTGTTGTTCGATCTCCAGCGATTCATAGAACAGAACAGCGATGACCTGTGTGGTCCGGTGAGTGTCTGCCGGGCATCGGCACCCACCGCCCCATAACCAGGGCGCTCGTGTAGGAGAAGCTCCAGGATGCATCGAGCGCCTGAATAATTCATACAGCAGATCTATCTGCTCTTACAGGTAACGAGTTACTGGGTGAATTCAAGGGCTGCGGCCAACACACGCCGGCCATATGTGTGGAGGGGGATGGGGCGGCCAGAGGCACATTGCACCCGTGTACCAGAGCTGAACTTGTGTCTAACTCTTCCAATACACAGATGTGAAAATCAGGCTCCTGCTGGTAATGGGAACGTTGCTGTCACCAGCTCCCCTCCCCCTTAGCCAGAGGTTTACTGAAGACCCCGATGCTGCCATATTGTTCCTCCAGTGAAGCAGAGCACGATGCCGGGCTTCATAGAGCAAACTAGATCCTGCATTACTTGTCTCTGCAAAAATCAACACGCACAGTTTGGGGGTGAAATCCGAAGGATAATCCCTTTAAAAAAAAGGGTTCATATTGGCAATAACTCCCCCCTCGCTGCTCATCTGGAGGGTGCCTGTCGGGGACGGCCAAAAATCAGTGGTTACGACGGGTGTCCCGGCAGAACCTGCTGAAGGAGCGACGTTTCCTGACACTGTGGATACGCATTTCGTGCGAATCTTCCACATGGATTTGGCTGCAGAAAATCCACAATACAGCACCCGAAGACTGCTGAAACTGTGCGGAAACCGACCGGATGTAGTCGCCTTCATGTATCCATCCTAAATATTAATCCACCGGACGGTAAATAAATGACCCTTCACTATATAGTGTAGAAATGATAAAATACGAGAGCTGGACCTTATTTATACCAGGAAAGTATTGCGCGGAAGAAAAAAGTGATGGCGGAATAATTAAATAGGGGTTGTAATCTGAATCCATCGGTGTCGTTCTGCTGCCACCTAGTGGCACAATGCGGTATCTCCCTGCACTGATCGCCCGCAGCTGTACATGAGACGCCACTAAAGGATAGTGCCAGGCATTACATTTGGGGTTTACACCCTGCTCCATACAGCTCCTCGTCATCCTCTCCACACTGCTGTTAACTCTTTAGTTGCTGCCTCCCTGCATCCTTAGGGTTAATAGGACTCTGATTTCTTCTTGCCGTCACCAGCCGCGTTTAGGAGCGGGGAGGGTTTGGGAACGGCAGGAAAGGATTCACAGATGATAAATCCATTTTTTATTAAATGAGAGCCCCTGCACGACACTGGAAAAGTCATTTAGTAAACAGCGACAGTCCGCCACATGTGGGGTCCGGCTCCCCCCTCCTCATCCTCGTAATCACAACAATAAATGGCCGCCTTTCAATGTTGCCTATGGGATTCTCCAGCTGCTGCAAGACTACTACTCCCAGCAGGTCAGCAGCTTGACTGGGACTGAGGCGCAATACCTGGCACTGCCACCATCGATCGTACGGCGCTGTTTCGGCCCTCAATTCCTCACGGAGTACAGTACGGTAATGGAGACGCGGCCCCCAGACAGAAGGCATTAGCGCCCAGGTCTGTCATCGCGTCTCCAAAACTTTTTACACATGTAGAAGATGCAGTTGCAATCTCGTCTTACAAGCGGAAACACAACGAGGATGGGAGAAGAGGAACGCTGCGAGAATATCAAGCGAGACATTAAAGTGTCCGCCCGAATTACACCTCGATAAGAGGAGAGGGACGAGGAGTCTTATCGGGAAGCGCCGCCGCCTCCGCTGTATCAGGGATGATGAATGGAGGCGGCCGGGGAAACGCCGATTATGTTATTCCCCGGTCGCGCACACGTGCATGCGGCCGACGCACGGAGACAAGACTAATATTTGGAAGGTGTAAGGGGCGATGGGATGATGGAGCACCGGGGCGCAGGAACACCGAGCGCTGCCTCCAAAGATTCCTATCATTATGCAGAATCTTGTTCCCTGTCTTGGGAGCCATGTAAGAAGTTTCAGCGAGGACAGGATGAAGCTGGAAAGTTTACAAAAAAGGAGGCCTCACTACGTCTAAAGGGAAAATGCACCCCTGGAATTGCTGGGGTCCAAACTGAGAGACCCCCTACTCCTGAGAACATGAGCCTCTGCACTGTCCAGGTGGGCACCAGACTCCACAGAACATGCATACACGTGCCGGCGGGCACCAGACGCCGCACAACGTGAGCACACGTGCAGGAGGCCACAAGACGCCGCACAACGCGAGCACACGTGCCGGAGGCCACAAGACGCCGCACAACGCGAGCACACGTGCCGGAGGACACCAGACGCCTGCACAACGCGAGCACACGTGCCGGAGGACACCAGACGCCGCACAACGCGAGCACACGTGCCGGAGGACACCAGACGCCGCACAACGCGAGCACACGTGCCGGAGGACACCAGACGCCACACAACGCGAGCACACGTGCCGGAGGACACCAGACGCCGCACAACGTGAGCACACGTGCCGGAGGACACCAGACGCCGCACAACGTGAGCATACCAGGCGACACAGAACTGCCCCAGGAGTCTGGAGGAGCCGTGCTGGTGGCCATATTGGTTAGTCACCCAGCTTTCTAGAAACTGTTGAAATGACTGTGCGCTCCTTCCAAGACGCTGGTGGAGCCGGATTTACCCCTGTCTGACGCGTTTCACACCTGCTTCTTCTCATCACTGAGGGCCACAGGCCGCTTTGGAACGGCAGCTGCAAGACATAAAATGTGTGTTTTCTCCACGTCCGTGGAGCCTGCCGGCCAAGCTCAGGTTTATCCGCTCTCCCCGCACAGAATCCAGCCATTTATGGGCAAGCCGGTGAGAGAAAGCAGAGGCCGGCTGAAATGTTTATGGAAAGCAGAGCGGCCTAACCCTGCCGTCCACGGCTCTCGTTCATGGGATTCATTAACACTTTAGTGCCAGGTTATCCGGTGGAGAGATGCGGAGAAATCCTCGGAGCCGCTCCTCCCTGCGTGACCCAGTGTCACCTTCACCTTGGAGGCCTGTGCAACAACAGCTGCAAGACGTCCCGAGGAGGGTCAATGAGGGGGAAGAGATTTCTATACAAACACCGACAATAGGGGCCAGAGTGGGGGGGGGGGGGGGGGTTTATAATAAAGGGTCCCTTCTAAATGCCATAGGATATTGGACAGTGTGGCAGTAAAAGAAAAAATAAATATACATCTCCCCCTTCATTAAAGGAGTTGTCTCCGCTTCTTAAAAGGGAATTTGTCAGCAGGATTTTGCTACCTCATCTGAAAGCAGCATAATGTAGGCAAAGAGACCCTGAATCCAGTGATGTGTAACTTAGATTACTGAGTGCAGTAGTGGTGAGAGTTTTTAGATGTAAAGCTGCCCCCAACCACACCACAGCTTTGTGAGTACATTGTATATTGACTGTGAGCTGCTAATTAGTGCTGGAGATGTGGCTGTACCAGGAGGCACAAGGGCATCCAGTCTGGGCAGTGATGAGCTCCTGCTGATAAAGCACTCATTGCATCGAAACTACAGCACAAAGCCTAATAAATCACATGGCTGAATTCAGTGTCTTAGCCCCTACAGAATGCTGCCCTCCGATTACATGGCAAAGACCTGCAACATTGCGAACTTACTTCCGATTACAAATAAGATCTGTTCCCAAAAACAGAGTGATTTTTTTAATTGTATAGTATTGTATTGTATTTATGGCTTGTTTACTAGGTTACCGGCCACCTCTGCTGTACATCAGGGGTGGCCGATCTCCTTGGTAAGGAGCGTGCACGTACAAGAGAAGCGCAGCTCTGAGGAGGACAGATTTCTTCTCCAGCGAAGCTGCCTTTGTCACTAGTTGTAATTAAAATTTCCTCTACCGTTTTGTGTACACAGCTCCTATGCAGACGTATGGGTGCCTGAATGTAGTCTGATTCTGCAGTTGTGCATCATTCCCTTCATACATTGTGAGAAGAAAAGGGAGCAACAAGACTGCGGAGATGGGAGTACACAGTGTTTGTGGTCGGTAACCGTGGAGACACTCGGGTTGGAATAGTCGCTGTATACATAAAACAAGACATTCTTGAAGGGTTTGTCAGAACCTGACAAGTTATCCCCCATCATTGGTAACTTCGAGGTGCCATTGATCCCGGATGGGACAAACCCTTTAAATAAAAAGTTGCTACATTTATTACACACAGTAGAAGGTGGATGCAAAAGTATACACACCCTTAGGAAGAATTAAGACTATATTGATTTGAATTGATAGAATTAGTGTTGATACCTGGATGACTTTGTAGAAGTAGGCGTATTGCCGGGCCGTGTTCTTGTACTGGCTGAAGACGTCGTGGATGGCTTGTGTGTTCTGGAGGTGCTGCACCTCCTCCTCCTGGAAGTACAGGGGGGTGTCGTACTCGCCCGGCAGCGTCTTGATGTAAGGGAGCCAGAATGAATTGGGATTTGCTCGCTCGCACAGCAGGTGGAAGGCCAGGGTGATATTCCCCATCGCTTGCAGAATGCGGTCCTGGGAGTACAGCGACCCTGAACACACGGAGGAGGAAGAGACGTAATGCAAAAAGTAGCGACTGAAGGGCATGCAATTTACCAAGATGGCAATGAAACATCTGGAGCGATCCTTAAAGGATGACAATCTATCCCCTTATCTACACAATGGGGTATATCTTGCTGATTGCAACGTTCCAGAGTCTTGTCCTGAATCCAGCAGAGCTGTGAGCGTTCGGCCTTCACTCAGTTAAATGCAGAGCGCTCCGCTGTGTCCAGCCATCGCATAGACAATGCATGGCGCAGAGGCGGAGCAGCACAGCTCCGCGGACACCGGACACGTCTCCAGTCTCCAGATTCAAGGTCACTGTCACCAACATCCTACTTTTGATTCCTGGAACAATAAGCGGTGCCAAAGGCTTATAAAAGCCCCTGATCTCCAAATCAAAGTAGTAACCATATATGAAAGTTATGACCCAGCTACCGGATTTGGAAAATGCAGGTCTTAATATAGGGACCCCCATTATCTGCATAGGTGAGGGGACCCAGAGGTTGGAGCCGCATCTATCAGACACGTCAGCAATAACTGCAGATAAAGGTCTGATGCGGATGGCCAACCTCAAGTGTCATATGACATGGACCGCATCCCTTTAATTGCATTACAACACACCAATACTGTCTGCACATGTAGCAGAGCTGAATCTGCGTCATATAACCCCAGAAGCTGTGCCAGACTACAGCATGATGAAGACCACCCGGGGAATGAGTGGCCGTCATCTGACCGACACAGCGAGACACAGCCAGCGTTCTTACCCAGGACTGAGTGCTTCGCAGATTCCACAGTCATCAGTAACTTCCTTGGTACCCAGAGAAATAATTCTTCAGCCTATGGGGAAGAAACAAAGTCTTACATCTCCAAGAAGCTTAGCCTTCTCCATGCTTTACACTGCAGCACTGCTCAGACTGGATGGGTGAATAGATGCTGGTGAGGCCCATTCCGGCCTGTATTAGAAGTCTCCACTACTCCGCAGATTAGTGTCCCCCATACTGCCTGACCTGGAGGATTGCCGGTTGGGTACGAGGTCATCGCTGGGGAGCGACACGTGACTTCCTGCCAAAAAAGCTAATCAAAGCAAGAGCCCTGTGGATGTGAGCATGTAGGAGGCCGCACATTCCCGACAGGTTCGAAGAGCCCCGAGGATGTGGGCAAATATGAGGCCGAAGATCCCCGACGGGTCCGAAGAGACCTGAGGATGTGGGTATGTAGGAGGCCGCAGATCCCCAAGGGGTCCGAAGAGCCTCGAGGATGTGGGTATGTAGGAGGCTGCAGATCCCAGACAGGTCAGAAGAGACCTGAGGATGTGGGTATGTAGGAGGCTGCAGATCCCAGACAGGTCAGAAGAGACCTCAGGATGTGGGTATGTAGGAGGCTGCAGATCCCCGACAGGTCAGAAGAGACCTGAGGATGTGGGTATGTAGGAGGCTGCAGATCCCAGACAGGTCAGAAGAGACCTGAGGATGTGGGTATGTAGGAGGCTGCAGATCCCAGACAGGTCAGAAGAGCCTTGAGGATGTGGGTATGTAGGAGGCTGCAGATCCCAGACAGGTCAGAAGAGCCTCGAGGATGTGGGTATGTAGGAGGCTGCAGATCCCCCGACAGGTCTGACAATCTCAGATTTTGATACTTAAAGTAAATTCAAATTAAATTTTGTTCTGCAGCAGTAAAAAAATAAATAAAATTATAATAATTCGGAAACCAATATATTTATTTCCCCTGATCTCAAAATCGCACAAAATAAAAGATTAGGGGCTGGCAAATGCAAACAAAAATAAGAAGTTTACCCGAGGACTGAGCAATCAGAGATTAATTTTTCTTTTAGCTCTTATTCCATATTCACCAGCCGGAGGACAAACGTCTCCTGTGATTGCGTCTGCAGATAATGGTGCAGAGGCAGCGACTGCGCTCCATTATCCGGGACGGCCATTAATATACACCAGATACCTGCTGACTGCATTTACTGGGAACAGAATACAATCCGGAATTTATTTATTTTTTTAGCGCTGTTTACAAATCATGTGAAAGTGATCTGCGCGCACTGCGGGAAAGACGCCACAACGTGTCCTGACATAGGGGGGGAGGAACATAGGACAGGAAAAAAAAGGGAATTTTGTTTACTTACCGTAAATTCCTTTTCTTCTAGCTCCTATTGGGAGACCCAGGCAATTGGGGTGTATAGCTTCTGCCTCCGGAGGCCACACAAAGTATTACACTTTAAAAAGTGTAACCCCTCCCCTCTGCCTATACACCCTCCCGTGGATCACGGGCTCCTCAGTTTTGGTGCAAAAGCAGGAAGGAGAAAACTTATAAATTGGTCTAAGGTAAACTCAATCCGAAGGATGTTCGGAGAACTGAAAACCATGAACCAAAAGAACAATTCAACATGAACAACATGTGTACACAAAAGAACAACAGCCCGAAGGGAACAGGGGCGGGTGCTGGGTCTCCCAATAGGAGCTAGAAGAAAAAGGAATTTACGGTAAGTAAACAAAATTCCCTTCTTCTTTGTCGCTCCATTGGGAGACCCAGACAATTGGGACGTCCAAAAGCAGTCCCTGGGTGGGTAAAAGAATACCTCAATAAAAAGAGCCGAAAACGGCCCCCTCTTACAGGTGGGCAACCGCCGCCTGAAGGACTCGCCTACCTAGCATAGGTATGCACTTGATAGTGTTTCGTGAAAGTGTGCAGACTAGACCACGTCGCTGCCTGACACACCTGCTGAGCCGTAGCCCGGTGCCGCAATGCCCAGGACGCACCCACGGCTCTGGTAGAATAGGCTTTCAGCCCTGAAGGAAGCGGAAGCCCAGAAAAACGGTAGGCTTCAAGAATCGGTTCCTTGATCCACCGAGCCAAGGTTGACTTGGAAGCCTGCGAACCCTTACGCTGGCCAGCGACAAGGACAAAGAGCGCATCTGAACGACGCAGGGGCGCCGTACGAGACACGTAGAGCCGGAGTGCTCTCACCAGATCCAAAGAGTGCAAATTCTTTTCACATTGGTGAATTGGATTAGGGCAAAATGAAGGTAAGGAGATATCCTGATTGAGATGAAAAGTAGATACCACCTTAGGGAGAAATTCCGGAACCGGACGCAGAACCACCTTATCCTGGTGAAAACCAGGAAGGGGGCTTTGCATGACAGCGCTGCAAGCTCAGACACTCTCCGGAGTGATGTAATTGCCACTAGAAAGGCCACCTTTTGCGAAAGACATGATAAAGAGACATCCCGCAGCGGCTCGAAAGGTGGTTTCTGAAGAGCCGTTAGCACCCTGTTAAGATCCCAGGGTTCCAGCGGACGCTTGTAAGGTGGGACTATGTGGCAAACTCCCTGCAGGAACGTGCGGACCTGCGGAATCCTGGCTAGACGCTTTTGAAAAAATACGGAGAGCACCGATACTTGTCCCTTGAGAGAGCCGAGTGACAAACCCTTGTCCATTCCGGATTGGAGGAATGAAAGAAAAGTGGGTAAGGCAAACGGCCATGGAGAGAAACCGTTATCAGAGCACCAGGATAAGAAGATTTGCCAAGACCTGTAATAGATCTTGGCGGACGTTGGCTTCCTGGCTTGTCTCATGGTGGCAATGACATCCTGAGATAACCCTGAAGACGCTAGGAGCCAGGACTCAATGGCCACACAGTCAGGTTGAGGGCCACAGAATTCAGATGGAAAAATGGCCCTTGTGACAGCAAGTCTGGGCGGTCTGGAAGCGCCCACGGCTGACCCACTGTGAGATGCCACAGATCCGGGTACCACGACCGCCTCGGCCAGTCTGGAGCGACGAGAATGGCGCGACGGCAGTCGGACCTGATCTTGCGTAACACTCTGGGCAGCATCGCCAGAGGAGGAAACACATAAGGCAGTCGAAACTGCGACCAGTCCTGAACCAACGCGTCCGCCGCCAGAGCTCTGTGATCCTGAGACCGTTTTTTGTTGTTGTGCCGTGACGCCATGAGATCGACGTCCGGCGTTCCCCAGCGGCGACAGATCTCTCGAAACACGTCTGGGTGCAGAGACCATTCCCCCGCGTCCATGCCCTGACGACTGAGAAAATCTGCTTCCCAGTTTTCTACGCCCGGGATGTGAACTGCGGAGATGGTGGAGGCTGTGGCTTCACTGCAGAATCCGCCGGACTTCCTGGAAGGCTTGACGACTGCGAGTGCCGCCTTGGTGGTCGATGTATGCGACGGCAGTGGCGTTGTCCGACTGGATACGGATCTGCCTGCCCTCCAGCCACCGCTGAAAAGCCAATAGGGCTAGATACACTGCCCTTATTTCCAGAACATTGTTCTGAAGGGAAGACTATCGGAGTCCAGGTTCCCTGAGCCCTGCGGTGGAGAAAAAACGCTCCCCACCCTGACAGGCTCGCGTCCGTGGTGACCACAGCCCAGGTTGGGGGTAGGAAGGATTTTCCCTGCGATAGAGAATTGGGAAGGAGCCACCACTGAAGTGACGTCTTGGTTGCAAGGGAAAGAGACATTCCTGTCGAGGGAAGCCGACCTCCTGTCCCATTTGCGGAGAATGTCCCATTGGAGCTGCCGTAGATTGAATTGCGCGAACGGCACTGCCTCCATCTTCCCCAGGAAGTGCATGAGGCGCCTTAAGGGGTGTGACTGACTCCGAAGAAGTGATTGCACCCCTGCCTGCAGAGAAAGCTGTTTGTCTCGCGGTAGCTTGACTACCGCTGACTGTGTATGAAACTCCATCCCGAGGTAAGTCAGTGATTGGGTCGGTGTCAACTTGGATTTTGGGAAGTTGATGATCCACCCGAACTGCTGGAGAGTCGTCAGAGCGACTGTAAGGCTGTGTTGACACGCCACCCGAGAAGGGGCCCTGACTAGGAGATCGTCTAGGTAGGGAATCACCAAGTGGCCCTGAGAGTGTAGGACCGCCACGACGGATGCCATGACTTTGGTGAAAACCCATGGGGCTGTCGACAGGCCGAAAGGCAATGCCACGAACTGAAGGTGTTCGTCCCTAATGGCGAAACGCAAGAAGCGTTGATGTTCGGGTGCGATCGGCACGTGGAGATAAGCATCTTTGATGTCGATCGATGCTAGGAAGTCTCCTTGTGACATCGAGGCGATGACCGAGCGGAGAGATTCCATCCGAAAGCTTCTGGTTCTCACGTGTCTGTTGAGCAGTTTGAGGTCCAGAACGGGACGGAATGATCCGTCCTTTTTTGGCACCACGAACAAGTTGGAGTAAAAGCCGCGACCACGTTCCTGAAGGGGAACGGGGGGGGGTCACAACTCCTTCTGTCTTCAGAGCGTCCACCGCCTGAAAAAGTGCGTCGGCCCGAGCGGGGGGCGGAGAGGTTCTGAAGAAACGAGCCGCAGGACGAGAGCTGAACTCTATCCTGTAACCGTGAGACAGAATGTTTCTCACCCATCGGTCTTGAACATGTGGCCACCAGGCGTCGCCAAAGCGGGAGAGCCTGCCACCGACCGAGGATGCGGTTAGGGGATGCCGAGAGTCATGAGGAGGCCGCCTTGGAGGCAGTGCCTCCTGCGGCCTTTTGGGGGCGTGACTTGGACCGCCACGCATAGGAGTTCCTCTGGCCTTTCTCCTGCCTGCTGGACGAAGAGGATTGGGGCTTGGCGGAGGGACGAAAGGACCGAAACCTCGATTGTATTTTCCGTTGTTGAGGTCTCTTAGGTCTGGACTGGGGTAAGGAGGAGTCCTTTCCCTTGGATTCCTTAATAATCTCATCCAACCGTTCGCCAAACAAGCGTTCGCCAGAAAACGGCAAACCGGTTAAGAACCTCTTGGAGGCCGAGTCTGCCTTCCATTCGCGCAGCCACATGGCCCTGCGGACTGCCACAGAGTTAGCGGATGCCACAGCTGTACGGCTAGCCGAGTCTAGGACTGCGTTCATGGCGTAGGAAGAAAAAGCTGACGCTTGAGAAGTCAAAGACGCAACTTGCGGAGCAGAATTACATGTGACAGCATTAATCTCAGTCAGACAAGCCGAGATAGCTTGGAGTGCCCACACGGCTGCAAAGGCCGGGGCAAAAGACGCGCCCGTGGCCTCATAGATGGACTTCACCAGGAGCTCTATCTGCCTGTCAGTGGCATCCTTTAGCGATGAGCCATCTGCCACCGATACCACAGATCTAGCCGACAATCTAGAGACTGGAGGATGCACCTTGGGACATTGAGCCCACCCCTTAACGACTTCAGCGGGGAAGGGGTAACGCGTGTCAGTGAGGCGCTTAGTAAAGCGCTTGTCCGGAACCGCTCTGGGCTTCTGGACAGCGTCTCTGAAGTTAGAGTGATCGAAGAACACACTACGTGTACGTTTGGGGAACCGAAACTGGTTTCTCCTGCTGAGACGCCGACTCCTCCACAGTAGGAGGCGAGGGAGAGAGATCCAACACCTGGTTGATGGACGAGATAAGATCATTCACTAATGCGTCCCCCTCAGGTGTATCAAGGTTAAGGGCGACGTCAGGGTCAGAACCCTGAGCTGCGACGTCCGCCTCGTCCTCCAGAGAGTCCTCAAGCTGGGAACCCGAGCAGCGAGAGGAAGTCGGGGAAGATTCCCAGCGAGCCCGCTTAGCCTGTCTAGGACTGTGGTCCTGGCAGGAGTCCTCCGCGTGGGACCTAGGGCCCAACCTGGGAGCGCGCTGCGGCTCAGACCGAGAGGGGCCTGGAGGTGATGATCCAACAGGGGCCGGGGCCTGTGTAAGGACCGGTCTGGACTGCAAAGCTTCTAGCAGCTTGGCAGACCATTTTTCCATAGACTGAGCCATGGATTGTGAAAGTGACTCAGAGAGTTTCTCAGCAAAAGAGGAGAACTCTGTCCCTGCCGCCTGGACAGGGGGAGCAGGGGGGTCTACATGAGCCGAGGGGTCCACTAGTGACCGAGGCTCCGGCTGAGCAAGTGAAACAGGGGTCGAGCATTGCTCACAGTGAGGGTAGGTGGAACCCGCAGGTAACATAGCCCCACAAGAGGTACAGGCCGCAAAAAAACCCTGTGCCTTAACAGCTTTGCTCCTTGTGGACGACATGCTGTTGTCTCCTAGGAGAATGATCACTGAGGGTATATGGGCAAAAACAGGGTATACAGCCCGACCGAACAGAAATATATATATATAAATACGTATCTATTCCGGCACCCTGGGGGGGGACCAGCAGCGGGTGACCGGTGTGGCTTACCGACCGCTAACAAGCGGAGTGTGTGCCTCCAGATTCCCAGCTTTAGGTCCCCTGGAGCTGCAGAGCTGTTCCTGAGAATCCTCCACCGGCAGAATGCCCAAAAAATGGCTGCCGGAGATCTCAGGGGAGGAGTGGAGCTGTGGGCGGCGCCAGGAAAGTGCAGGAATCTGGAGTCCCCACTGTGATCAGTGAGGGGGGAGGAAACATGCAGGATGCTCCAGCCCTCACATCCGACGTCAGGTCGGCAGTCCCGCCCTTACCCCTGACAGGCAGGCCCGGGGGCGGGATTTTTGCGTCTAGGCCGCGATGAAGCCGGGGACTAAATTTGAGACCGCGCCCGACAAGCAGGCACGGTCGGCGCGGAAGTCTGCCGGTCTTCTCATTCAGCAGCTGCCGCAGCGTCCGGGAAGAAGGTGCGCTCCTGCATATTCCCCAATGGGGACACAGAGTACCTTAGAGTTGCAGGGCCCGGTCCCTGAGGTTGAATAGACTCCGGTCCGGCAGATTCCCACAGGGGCTGCGGAGGGAGCACGGTCCCAGCAAATGGCTGACCGTTCAGGATCCCACTTCTCCCAGAGCCGCTAAGGGATGGTGAAGGAGACGGCATGAGGCTCCGGCCTTTGTACCCGCAATGGGTACCTCAACCTTAACAACACCGCCGACATAGTGGGGTGAGAAGGGAACATGCCGGGGGCCCCGTGGGGGCCCTCTTTTCTTCCGACATAACTAATATGAGAATGCATGAGTGGATGTGTGCCTCCTTCCACACAAAGCATAAAACTGAGGAGCCCGTGATCCACGGGAGGGTGTATAGGCAGAGGGGAGGGGGTTACACTTTTTAAAGTGTAATACTTTGTGTGTGCCTCCGGAGGCAGAAGCTATACACCCCAATTGTCTGGGTCTCCCAATGGAGCGACAAAGAAAGTATCATAATAACATAACCAAAAGCAAAGAGACAACTAGAGGCCGATGAAAAACCATGGGTTGACACCAACAGTACTACTTAAAGGGATATTCCAGCCTAAGTGTGTTCTTGACGAGGGTCCGGTCACAGGAGGTCGGTATGGAGAGTCCCGCACTCATCGAACCAGTATCAGTGCCCAATCCCATCCCCTGCCTTATGGACAATCACTAAAAAGGGGACCAGAGACGCCCACTTCCATCCTGTGACTGAGATCAGCACTGGTGTGGCCCACCAGACAACTGGGGCCGGCTGCAAAGAACAGAACCTGCCGGACTGACAAAAAAAAGTAAGTAACAGAGGCGGCAATATTCCAGTCCTGCATCAGCTTCAGTCTCGTCCCAGATGTCACCGTCCCCCCCCCATCTATCAGTATCTATGACTTCGCTCTGTCATGGCACTAGACGGAAAAACCTTTAGAGATTTGGCTTGGACAGCCTTTTTAAGATGCAAGGTCTCCCAACAATGTTATTCTGGAGGGATCCTTCTCTAAGACCCCTGGTGGTGAAGGGTTATGTGGCCAAAAGCACCAATAATCAAAATAAGCCATTACATGGTTGTCCACTTGGGGGGGTGGGGTTGTCTGGTCTCAACATCCCACCACCCGCCGTGCTGAACGGCTACAAGCTCCGGGATGAACCGCTGCAGATCGGCTCCTATTCAAAAAGATAAGGAAAGAGCAGCTGATCTGCAGGACGAGGAAGCTGGCGCTGCACTTCATGGCTCCAGTCAAGCCATTTCCATCTGGCTGGCACATATAAGGGTGATTTCCAGGGGGCTCAGGTGTGAGACACCCCCCCCCCCCCCCCAACAATCTGATATCAATGGTGTATCCTGTGGATAAGTCTATTCATAGAGAATGGACAACCCTGCTGGTGGTCTCCAAGTCGAGAGGGCAGTGATTGCCGCCTCTGATACCACTTACCTGCACAGATCAGGCATGTTGCAATGTAACATGCACAATCCTTCTCTCCCGATGTCAGACACTTTATATTGTATGTGGGATGCACTGATACGATACATATTGCCATCATAATGGAGGGGAGTCCAGACGAGGCTACTATTACTCCCATCATATGTCTCAAGATACTGGGGGGGGGGGGGGGATTTCTGAGTAGGCAATTTCAACATTAAAGATGAGACTTACCTTTATTTCTCGTGTCGCTTTCAATCCAAAACCCTCATTGGGGAAATCGGTCAGTTCAAAGCCCTCGGTGGAGGCGCCGTTCTCCTTTGCCCATTGGATCAGCTCAGGAAAATAGTCTTCCCTTTTGCCATCAAAAATTACAGATAAACCTGCTGTGATTGGATAAGGCGGTATATGAGGACCGGATCTGATATTCTGCACTGGGCGCATAGAAATTAGACGCTGGTGTATCACATATTACAAAGGAGGAGCTCAAAAACCTCTCAAAGAGGACACGAGCAGAGAAGTAAAGATAGATATTCGAGATTTTACTGACCTTTCTGCTTCTTGCGAATCCTCTCGACCAGTCCCCGGATCTGCACGTATTCCTCCCACTCTCTACCCGGTGCGGAGCTGGGATTACTGCACTCTGCAAAGAAGGGAATTTTGTTTACTTACCGTAAATTCCTTTTCTTCTAGCTCTAATTGGGAGACCCAGACAATTGTTTTTTGTTTTTTGCTGGGTCTCCCAATAGAGCGAAAAAGAAAATATAATGCCCATTATTACCATCAACAACTGAATAATACACATGTCTAAAAATAAATATACAGCTAATCAAAATACTCACCACATCTAAGGAAAAAAAAAAACAATGAACAAAGCTGCTACTAACATAAAAAAGGTTATAAAATTTATATTTTTTATTTAAATACATCATTAAAAAGGGGTTTGTTTTAATATATATTATATATATATATATATATATATATAAAAATAAATAAAATATATGTTTTTATTATTCATTGCAAGGTAAAAAAAAAAAATTATGAATATGTCAGAATAGGATACGTGGTGAGCAATGTACATATCAGATAGGAGAACCAACATAGCAACCCTGGACCACCTGACAAGCTATCAATCGAAACATACGTCAGAAATTCAGGGGGTCCAGGGTTGCGGTGTTGGTCATGTGGCAGAGAGTTGCAACAGACAACCTGTCAGAAGGGGTTATGTATTAGTAACAGGACATACCAGATAGGAGAATCACACAGCAACCCGGGATACCCTGAACCTCTGACGTATATTTTGCTTGATAGCTTGAAAAAGCTATCAAGCGAAACGCAAGTCAGGGTGTCCAGGGTTGCTGTGTGGTTCTCCTATCTGGTATGTCCTGTTACTAATACATAACCCCTTCTGACAGGTTGACTGTTGCAACTCTCTGCCATATGACCTTTGTATTGTTTACTTCATTGGGAAAGATATGTACAGCGGTACTAATCTATAAACCAGACATTGTCACTGCACCACTTATTTTACTCCTGCCCCCCCCTTCCTACATCTGATGTGTTTTTGTACGCACTTTGAACATTGCTCACCAAATATCACAATCTGACAGATTTGTATTTTTTTCTCTTGCCACAAATCGGTTTTTAAATCACAAAAACGTTTTTTAATGACTTAAGATAAAAATAAATTATGACCATTTTTAGAGGTTTCCTCTTTGGTGTTTGACAAGTGTCTAAAAAATGTTATTATACTCCACAGCTGTACTCTAGAGAAGACAAATGAACGAGGGTCCGGGCTAGTGGTCAGGTCAGTATGGGCATTAGATGGCAACCCTCCTGCATTATGCTCCAGAGCTGCACTCACTATTCTGCTGGTGCAGTCACTGTGTACATACATTACTGATCCTGAGTTACATCCTGTATTATACTCCAGAGCTGCACTCACTATTCTGCTGGTGCTGTCACTGTGTATATACATTACTGATCCTGAGTTACCTCCTGTGTTATACTCCAGAGCTGCACTCACTATTCTGCAGTCAATGTGTACATACATTACTGATCTAGCCTCGCTCCATCATCTTCATTCTCAGGATAGGGGTCCCGGCAGCCCCCGCTCGCCTCTTGACCCCACAGCTCTGACAATTTCTTACTTTGTAATAAGTCGCTGATCAGATTCATCATCTCTTTTGGGGACACAGACGCTGCGGCTCCGCTCCCCGACTTCTGAGTTTTCACTCGACTTTTCTTTCCCATTTTGGATTCTCTCTGCAAAAAAATGAGCAAAAAACTAAACTTGTTTGTCATTGAAGGACGGAGACTTCTGGAGACGCGTTTTGCTGACCAATCGCCTCTTGTGGGTGACCGGCTCCCCTAAGTGTGGGCTCCGAGACGTGGCTGGTTTCCCCTACCCAGGGGAAAGATTCCTTAGGAGACTACATATCCTCCTTAAAGGGAATGCACACTTGCAGCCGACGCTCCCCCTTCATTATTTCCCTATTCCCGTTTTCCACGTTACCTTTATTTCCTACGGAGACTCTTAAAACAAATTCAGGCAACACCTGCAAAAAATAAAATAATAATTAGCATATAAGCATAAAGAGTCAGGAATGATCAAGATCTAAAAGCTCAGGACCTGCTGTTATCTAAGGTCTAGATATGCTATAGAGCCCTCCAGGCAATATGAAGCACCCCTATGCTTTACACTGCAGCTCTGCCCTTTCAGATACAAAACCTCATTAGAACACTACAAGCATCTAAAGCAGCAGAGAGAAAAAGACTATCCTATAACTGCGGCACTGGGGGGTGAGGAGCCTCGATAAGTGGGGGGCTGGAGAGTCTGCGTCTGAGAATGCAAAAATCATCATCAAAAACATGGGGGGGGGGGGGGGGGACAAAACCACCACTAGTACAGGAATCCAGTATCATTTCACCCTGGAAAAGCATAATTATTATGTCACTGGCGCCATGGTAACAGAAGAAAGAAAGGGATTTAAAATATCACAAACAGTCGCAGCACAAAATGGGGATCAGCCGTCACATCCCTTCTAGGGGTGACACAGAGACCCGCCCCACGCTGTATAGGGGCCACGCAGGGCATCCGACCCGCCCCCTTCTAAGGGCGACGCAGCACAACCCCCCACTCCCCTCTAGTATTCTAGATTGATGGCAATACCACCAGACAGACCACGCTGATCAGTACCTATTCATTTCTAATTCTGGAAATATCCCTTTAACAAGTCTTCTGGCTTTGCCAATACCGCAGTACCAAGTGAGACCCTGCACCATCAAGTTTTTGGTTGCCCTTTCTTTTCCATTGTGGCAAAGAGCAAGTTTGCATATTTTTGTATTACACCCCCCCCCCCCCCCCGAATTAACCTTTGCCAATAAGCCATAGCAGCCCATCAGATTAAGTCTCCCCCCCCCCCCAGCATCTTTGGAGTCTGTGCATCTCTGCCGCACTCTCCAGCTGCTCTCCCTCCTCCCAGTCAGGGAGTCGGGTCTATGAGCCTATGACACTTATCTGTCTTTTTCTGACCTCTGCTGATTTATAAGCACAGACCACATCAAAGGAGAGGTGAACTCTAACCCAGTCATAAAGCCCCCTGTGGGAGCTTAGAAAAAAAATAAAAAAAATAATGACAAAATGTCAGAACAAGCTCACTGATGGATCCTCAGTTAACTCATTCAGCAGCTTAAATTGTGCAGGGAAACAAAGAGCCTGTTAAAGTCAAACAGCACAAAATGTAAAGTTACACTCGAGTGCAAACGTGAGCCCCAAATACATTCATTTAACACAAAATTATACATCTGCCCCCGAAAGGTGGCTACAAGCCTTGTACTTTCCTTCTGCTACTGATTGATGAGCAGTTTGACAGCTGGACGCCCCTTATAGAGAACCCTCCTGACATGTCAATTTTAGTAAAAACTTATGCAAATAATTCAGGACCCTCTTTTCTCATACATTGCACTGTCCCTCTGCTGTTCCTCCTGGAAATTAAAATGAAAACTGATCATTAGGTGATGCCCTGTCTCTTGTAACAGGACATGACACAGAAACTGATTGTCCATTGTAAACCTGTGCAGGAACAGAGGCCAACCGGAAACACCCAGCTGTCAGTATAATGGGGCACGTCCAGGAGGAACAACAGAGGAATCGCACAGCACAAAGTCTTTATATATCAATAGTCATAACCAACAGCTCTCTAACAGATGCCAAAACTACAACTCCCAGCATGCCCTGCAACAGCAGCCTCCAACCTGTGGCTTTCTAGTGGTGGAGACACCATAACTAACTGAAAGGTACCTGGACTTGCTGGGATTTGTAGTTTTCCTTCTGGTAGAACGTCGCTGATAATTGACTATTTGTATAAAGCTGGAGGTTGTTCAGGGCATGCTGGGAATTGTAGTTTCCCAGCTACTGAAGTGCCACAGACTGGAGGCCACTGGTCTATAGCTACCAGCCATCTATGACCTGCAATGGCTGGAACGTGAGGGTCCTCCAGTACAGATCCCCTGAGGTGATGGAGCATAAAGTGGCAAGCAAAAATCTCAGCACCCCGGTCCAAATGACTGTTATTGGGAACAGTTAAAGCAAGTTGAAGATGAAATCTCTAAAATGCAAAACATTATAGATAGCATTCCCTTAAGATTTTTGAAAGAAAAAAAAAAATTCTTTTACATTTTTAAAAATGAACAAAAAAGGAAAAATGGGCCTATACAAAAGTTTGTGCACCCTGCATTATTAGTACCCAATACCACCCCCCTTTGGCAAGTATCAGAGCTGGTAAATGCCTTTTTGTAGCAGCCAAGAATCTTACAATTCTTGTTTGAGGGAAGCACTGCTCTTCCTTGGAGAAGTCTTCCAGTTGTGGGAGATTCCTGGCTCGTCTTGCAAGCACTGCTCTTCCTTGGAGAAGTCTTCCAGTTGTGGGAGATTCCTGGCTCGTCTTGCATGCGCTGCTCTTCCTTGGAGAATTCTTCCAGTTGTGTGAGATTCCTGGCTTGTCTTGCATGCGCTGCTCTTCCTTGGAGAAGTCTTCCAGTTGTGGGAGATTCCTGGCTCGTCTTGCAAGCACTGCTCTTCCTTGGAGAAGTCTTCCAGTTGTGGGAGATTCCTGGCTCGTCTTGCATGCGCTGCTCTTCCTTGGAGAAGTCTTCCAGTTGTGGGAGATTCCTGGCTCGTCTTGCATGCGCTGCTCTTCCTTGGAGAAGTCTTCCAGTTGTGGGAGATTCCTGGCTCGTCTTGCAAGCACTGCTCTTCCTTGGAGAAGTCTTCCAGTTGTGGGAGATTCCTGGCTCGTCTTGCATGCGCTGCTCTTTCTTGGAGAAGTCTTCCAGTTGTGGGAGATTCCTGGCTCGTCTTGCAAGCACTGCTCTTCCTTGGAGAAGTCTTCCAGTTGTGGGAGATTCCTGGCTCGTCTTGCAAGCACTGCTTTTCCTTGGAGAAGTCTTCCAGTTGTGTGAGATTCCTGGCTTGTCTTGCAAGCACTGCTCTTCCTTGGAGAAGTCTTCCAGTTGTGGGAGATTCCTGGCTCGTCTTGCAAGCACTGCTCTTCCTTGGAGAAGTCTTCCAGTTGTGTGAGATTCCTGGCTCATCTTGCATGCACTGCTCTTTGAGGTCTAGCCACAACTTTTCTATGATATGCAGATCAGGGGGTTGTGAGGCCACTGTAAACCCTTCAGTTTGAGCTTTTTGAGGTAATCTATTGGGAATTTTGATGTGTTTAGGGTCATTATCTATTTGTAGAATCAGTACATTTTTCTCTTCTCAGTTTCTCCACTGTTTTTTTTTTTTACGTGGCGTTGTTTACATCACAAATTTGTTGAAATTTAATTGAATCCATTCTTCCCTCTACCTGTGAAATGTTCCCCGTGCTATTGGCTGTAACACAACCCCCAAAGCATGAATGATCCATCCACATGCTTAATGGTTGTCGACATGTTTTTTTTCCCCTGAAATTCTGTGCCCTTTTTCTCTCTCTCCACACATACCTGTGATCATTGTGGCCATAAAATTCTATTTTAATCTTATCAGTCCATATGACTTGTTTCCACAATGCATCAGGCTTGCTTAGATGTTCTTTTGCAGACTTCTGATGCTGAATGTTATGGTGAGGATGCAGTAGAGGTTTTCTTCTGATGACTCTTTCGTGAAGGTCATATTTGCGCCGGTGTCTCTGAACAGTAGAACAATGTACCACAGCTCCAGAGTCTGATAGATATTCCTAAATGTCTTTTGCATTCAGGTGGGGGTTCTGATTTGCCTCCCTAGTAATCCTACCAGCAGCTCTCACAGATATTTGTCTTGGTCTTCCAGTACTTCTCTTGACCTCCACTGTTCCTGGTAATTGACATTTCTTGATTACATTTTGAACTGAGGACAGGGAAACTTGAAAACGCTTTGCTATCTTCTTATAGCCTTCTCCTGCTTTGTGGGCCTCCACCAGTTTCAGAGTGCTAGGCAGCTGCTTAGGAGAACCCATGGCTGCTGATTTTGGCACAAGGTTAGAGGAGGCCGGGGTTATATAAAACTGGAACATTTACAACATCTGATGATAGTAAACACGATATAACCCTAACAGGCCAATTAAGATCTGAAACCTCGGTGAAGTTATCTGAGCACACAAATCTCCAAGGGTGTCCAAACGTTTGCATAAAACTTATTGTCCTTTCTGTAATTTTTCTAATGTAAAAATGAAAATATATATATTTTTTGGCCTAAAATGCAAAGGGAATACAACTTCCTGCCTTTTAGAGATCATTCACAATAACAGTAATTCTGACCAGAGGTACCAAAACTTTTGCATGTCACTGTATGGCGAGGATAAGCGGCACCCCAGGATCCACAACCAAAAAGGTCAGTGACCCCCAAGCCTCAGGCGCTACCCCGGGCCACTCACTGCCCTAGAGATGAATGGACTGGAAGCAGACACTCCGTCCATTGACTTCCATGGGGGAAAAAGGCCTTGTGTCCAGCAGAGGGCGCTACAGAGCCAGTGCCCTATGTGCGGAGCTGCAGATGAGTGCAAGCTCCTGGGGCCATTCCGCAGTGCGTAGGACGTGCGGGGAACAGAGGGGGAGCAGCCCGCACTCACCTCCCGGTCCCCCGGTCACACCAGCGGCCTGTGCCCGTCACCGGCCGGGAAGAACCAGCCGTACAGCGCCGAAGAGATGGGGAGAGAGGAACCCAGCACAACCAAACCTACCCGACAGCGTCCAGCATCAATCTGCAGCGATTGGCCTGCGCACGGCCTATGAAGCCTATGATTGGTCACATCACCCGCCCATCACGCACACCTTACAGCGCACAACATACTACATCTGTCAGGTTTGGTTGTTAGCGCAATATCGCTAAACCCGCCCCTAACTTTGACGTCGTTTGCCCTGATTGGCTAATACCAGTCCGTGTCCTTTTTAGAGATTACTGTAGGGGCGTGTCCACTTGTGATGACGTCACGTCGCACATTCAGAACCAAGATGGCGGCCGCTGTAGTGCTTCGCTGGTAGTTTCTCCTACGGAAGCCGCTTAGTACCAGGAGCCGGGGGCTGCGGGTGAGTCTGAGTCGTTATGAGGCCTCGTGGTCTTGTCCGCTGTAGTCCTGGTGTTCTTGGCAGCAGTTAGCCATGATAGTCACAAGCTCTCCGCTCCTGACTGGACCCAGCTCCATTCATCCTGTCCCCTCCCCACACTGCTTACATTTTACTGCTATCCGGCCACAGGGTAGAGAAAAACATATACTGTGGAACTACAGGTGCCAGCATTCTCTGATGGCTGTAACCTAGTGCTGGCGCTGGTCAACTCGTTGGCGCTTCCCCTTGTGCTGGTGCCCCCTTTCTCTTTGGACTGGCGCTCGCCCCCCCTTCCTCTTTGGACTGACGCTCGACTTCCCCCTTCCGCTTTGGACTGGCGCTCGCCCCCCCCCTTCCTCTTTGGACTGGCGCTCGCCCCCCCCTTCCTCTTTGGACTGGCGCTCGCCCCCCCCTTCCTCTTTGGACTGGCGCTCGCCCCCCCTTCCTCTTTGGACTGGCGCTCGCCCCCCCCCTTCCTCTTTGGACTGGCGCTCGCCCCCCCCTTCCTCTTTGGACTGGCGCTCGCCCCCCCCTTCCTCTTTGGACTGGCGCTCGCCCCCCCCTTCCTCTTTGGACTGGCGCTCACCCACCCTCCGCCTTCCTCTTTGCACTGGCGCTCGCCCACCCTCCGCCTTCCTCTTTGGACTGGCGCTCGCCCACCCCCCCCTTTTGGACTGGCGCTCGCCCCCCCTTCCTCTTTGGACTGGCGCTCGCCCCCCCTTCCTCTTTGGACTGGCGCTCGCCCCCCCTTCCTCTTTGGACTGGCGCTCGCCCCCCCTTCCTCTTTGGACTGGCGCTCGCCCCCCCTTCCTCTTTGGACTGGCGCTCGCCCCCCCTTCCTCTTTGGACTGGCGCTCGCCCCCCCTTCCTCTTTGGACTGGCGCTCGCCCCCCCTTCCTCTTTGGACTGGCGCTCGCCCCCCCTTCCTCTTTGGACTGGCGCTCGCCCCCCCTTCCTCTTTGGACTGGCGCTCGCCCCCCCTTCCTCTTTGGACTGGCGCTCGCCCCCCCTTCCTCTTTGGACTGGCGCTCACCCCCCCTTCCTCTTTGGACTGGCGCTCGCCCCCCCCCCCTTCCTCTTTGGACTGGCGCTCGCCCACCCTTCCTCTTTGGACTGGCGCTCGCCCACCCTCCGCCTTCCTCTTTGGACTGGCGCTCGCCCACCCTCCGCCTTCCTCTTTGGACTGGCGCTCGCCCACCCCCCCCCTTCCTCTTTGGACTGGCGCTCGCCCCCCCCCTTTGGACTGGCGCTCGCCCCCCCCCCCTGCTTGACCCCCCCCCTTCCTCTTTGGACTGGCGCTCGCCCCCCCCCTTCCTCTTTGGACTGGCGCTCGCCCCCCCCTTCCTCTTTGGACTGGCGCTCGCCCCCCCTTCCTCTTTGGACTGGCGCTCGCCCCCCCTTCCTCTTTGGACTGGCGCTCGCCCACCCTCCGCCTTCCTCTTTGGACTGGCGCTCGCCCACCCTCCGCCTTCCTCTTTGGACTGGCGCTCGCCCACCCTCCGCCTTCCTCTTTGGACTGGCGCTCGCCCACCCTCCCCCTTCCTCTTTGGACTGGCGCTCGCCTCCCCCTCCCCCTTCCTCTTTGGACTGGCGCTCGCCTCCCCCTCCCCCTTCCTCTTTGGACTGGCGCTCGCCTCCCCCTCCCCCTTCCTCTTTGGACTGGCGCTCGCCTCCCCCTCCCCCTTCCTCTTTGGACTGGCGCTCGCCTCCCCCTCCCCCTTCCTCTTTGGACTGGCGCTCGCCTCCCCCTCCCCCTTCCTCTTTGGACTGGCGCTCGCCTCCCCCTCCCCCTTCCTCTTTGGACTGGCGCTCGCCTCCCCCTCCCCCTTCCTCTTTGGACTGGCGCTCGCCTCCCCCTCCCCCTTCCTCTTTGGACTGGCGCTCGCCTCCCCCTCCCCCTTCCTCTTTGGACTGGCGCTCGCCTCCCCCTCCCCCTTCCTCTTTGGACTGGCGCTCGCCTCCCCCTCCCCCTTCCTCTTTGGACTGGCGCTCGCCTCCCCCTTCCTCTTTGGACTGGCGCTCGCCCCCCCTTCCTCTTTGGACTGGCGCTCGCCCCCCCCCCCCCCTCCTCTTTGGACTGGCGCTCGGCCCCCCCTTCCTCTTTGGACTGGCGCTTGCCCCCCCCTCCCCCCCCCCAAAGCATATGTGAGACTGCAGTCATCAGTAATGGCGGCATTGTGTGCTGTATTTCCACTTGTTATGTTCTTTGTGTTTTGTGATTTACTGTATATTTCGGACCATAAGACGCATCCTGGTTTTAGAGGGGGAAAATAAAATTTTAAGCAAAAAATATGGTCATGACACACTGTTATGGGGCGAGGATCTGTTCTGACACTGTTCCCCAAATTCTCTACTAAGGTACCCCATCCTGGTAATGATCCTCCTGCCTTGTATACTATCCCCATCCTTGTATACATGTCCCTCATCCTGATAAATACCCCCGTCCTCTTATATGGCCGCTTCCTGGTATAGCCCACATCCTGCTATATACCCCCGTCCTGTGGTACAAAAAAAAATAAACGATTATACTCACCTCTCCTGTCTCCAGCAGCATCGCTCGTCCTCCTGTCTGTGTCAGCAGCAGCTCCGCTGACCTATGTGGAGCCGTTCCCTGCAGCATCGCGATGTCCTCCTGTCTGTGGCTGCTGATGTGGGTGGAGACTAGCGGTACGCACAGGGATGACGTCATGGCTCACCGCTCTCCACACAGATCAGTGGCCAGCAGACAGGAGAACATGACGATGCTGCTGGGAATGGTGAGTATAAAATTCACTGCCCCTGCGATGATGATGACGACTCATCATCATCATCATCATCATCATCCTCATGATGATGATCATCATCCACTCCAGGCTGTAGTTGGCAGGGGTGATCACGCAGGACGGCTCTTTACTATGCGCGCATCCACCGCCCATCATCCTGCCCACCTGTCAGCACAGAGATGATGGGCAGGAGGATGCATATAAAATGAGCGGGTCCACGTGGTCACGGCAGGTGCTGCTACAGCCTGCTCATGCCACCGATGACCTGCTCCACCGCAGCACCCTCATTCCCCGCAGCCCTAGATTCAGACTGTTAGACGCACCCCCCACTTTACCCCAACATTTGGGGGGAAAAAAGTGCATCTTACAGTCCAAAAAATACAGAACATTGTTCTTGGTTTATTGTAAACAGTAGGAGGTTTGTACATTTTGATAATACACTGCATCGGGGTGGACATTTTTTTTTTTCTGCTTTGTATCAGCCAATAGTAGTCCGGCTTGTCTGATATCCGACCTTCTTCTGTTTCCGTTGTTTGCAGGTATTTTGGATGTGTTGAAGAATCGATGAAGGAAAACAAGGAAAATTCGAGCCCCTCGGTGGCGTCTGGTGCTCTGGACCACTCTAAACCATGTTGGTATTGGGACAAGAAGGATCTGGCTCATACCCCCTCCCAGCAGGAAGGCCTGGACCCCGCCACCGAAGCCAGATACAGGCGCGAGGGGGCCAGGTTTATATTTGATGTTGGCACAAGACTGGGACTGTATCCTTTATCTGCAAGTCATGGCTGAAATTTAAAGAAGAACTCCACCAAAAATATGTATTCACTAAACCTTCTACACCACACACGGGACACATCCGCTATATACTACACTGCACGGGACACATCCTCTATATACTACACCTCACAGGACTCATCCGCTATATACTACACCGCACAGGACTCATCCGCTATATACTACACTGCATGGGACACGTCCTCTATATACTACACCTCACAGGACTCATCCGCTATATACTACACCGCACAGGACTCTCCGCTATATACTACACTGCACGGGACACATCCTCTATATACTACACCTCACAGGACTCATCCGCTATATACTACACCGCACAGGACTCATCCGCTATATACTACACCTCACAGGACTCATCCGCTATATACTACACTGCACGGGACACATCCTCTATATACTACACCTCACAGGACTCATCCGCTATATACTACACCGCACAGGACTCATCCGCTATATACTACACTGCATGGGACACGTCCTCTATATACTACACCTCACAGGACTCATCCGCTATATACTACACCGCACAGGACTCTCCGCTATATACTACACTGCACGGGACACATCCTCTATATACTACACCTCACAGGACTCATCCGCTATATACTACACCGCACAGGACTCATCCGCTATATACTACACCTCACAGGACTCATCCGCTATATACTACACTGCACGGGACACATCCTCTATATACTACACCTCACAGGACTCATCCGCTATATACTACACCTCACAGGACTCATCCGCTATATACTACACTGCACGGGACACATCCTCTATATACTACACCTCACAGGACTCATCCGCTATATACTACACCTCACAGGACTCATCCGCTATATACTACACTGCACGGGACACATCCTCTATATACTACACCTCACAGGACTCATCCGCTATATACTACACCTCACAGGACTCATCCGCTATATACTACACTGCACGGGACACATCCTCTATATACTACACCTCACAGGACTCATCCGCTATATACTACACCTCACAGGACTCATCCGCTATATACTACACCGCACAGGACTCATCCGCTATGTACTACACTGCACGGGACACCTCCTCTATATGCTACACAACACAGGACTCATCCGCTATATACTACACTGCATGGGACACGTCCTCTATATACTACGCTACACGAGACACCACCTCTATATACTACACCTCACGGGACACATCCTCTATATACTACACCTCACGGGACACATCCTCTATATACTACACCTCACGGGACACATCCTCTATATACTACACCTCACGGGACACATCCTCTATATACTACACCTCACGGGACACATCCTCTATATACTACACCACACGGGACACATCCACTATATACTATACCTCACGGGACACATCCTCTATATACTATACCTCACGGGACACCTCCTCTATATACTATACCTCACGGGACACCTCCTCTATATACTATACCTCACGGGACACATCCTCTATATACCACACCGCACGGGACACCTCCTCTATATACTACACCACACAGGACTCATCCGCTATATACTACACCTCACGGGACACATCCGCTATATACTACACCTCACGGGACACATCCGCTATATACTACACCTCACGGGACACATCCACTATATACTATACCTCACGGGACACATCCTCTATATACTATACCTCACGGGACACCTCCTCTATATACTATACCTCACGGGACACCTCCTCTATACTACACCACACAGGACTCATCCGCTATATACTACACTGCATGGGACACCTCCTCTATATACTACACCTCACGGGACACATCCTCTATATACTACACCTCACGGGACACATCCTCTATATACTACACCTCACGGGACACATCCTCTATATACTACACCTCACGGGACACATCCTCTATATACTACACCTCACGGGACACATCCTCTATATACTACACCTCACGGGACACATCCTCTATATACTACACCTCACGGGACACATCCTCTATATACTACACCTCACGGGACACATCCTCTATATACTACACCTCACGGGACACATCCTCTATATACTACATCTCACGGGACACATCCTCTATATACTACACCTCACGGGACACATCCTCTATATACTACACCTCACGGGACACATCCTCTATATACTACACCACACTATATACTACACCACACAGGGGGACACATCCTCTATATACTACACCACACAGGGGGACACATCCTCTATATACTACACCACACAGGGGGACACATCCTCTATATACTACACCACACAGGGGGACACATCCTCTATATACTACACCACACAGGGGGACACATCCTCTATATACTACACCACACAGGGGGACACATCCTCTATATACTACACCACACAGGGGGACACATCCTCTATATACTACACCACACAGGGGGACACATCCTCTGTATACTACACCACACAGGGGGACACATCCTCCTATATACTACACCACACAGGGGGACACATCCTCCTATATACTACACCACACAGGGGGACACATCCTCTATATACTACACCACACAGGGGGACACATCCTCTATATACTACACCACACAGGGGGACACATCCTCTATATACTACACCACACAGGGGGACACATCCTCTATATACTACACCACACAGGGGGACACATCCTCTGTATACTACACCACACAGGGGGACACATCCTCTGTAAATGTGAGTGATTTCCTTGGTGTTTTCCTTTCCTTAGCCCCTACCTCAGACATTACGACACTCTTGCCACCGGCATTATATATTTCCACAGGTTCTATATGTTTCATTCTTTCAAGCAGTTTGCCAGATATGTAAGTTGTTAGTTTCTGTCTTTCTCCTCGGACTCTTCCCTGTCCTCCTGAGATGACCCCTGAGCTCTCTCCTCCAGGTGACCGGCGCCTGCTGCCTCTTTCTAGCTGGAAAAGTGGAAGAAACTCCTAAGAAATGTAAGGACATCATAAAGACGGCCCGCAGCTTGTTAAATGATGTGCAGTTCGGACAGTTCGGAGATGACCCGAAGGTGAGGAACAGGGCAAATGGGATTATTGACCTGACCGCTGCTGTGAGGTGTGACCCGGCCTGGTGCTGGTTATATCATTGTGGCATTAAGTGTCCTGAGCACGGAGGTCTATAGCTGGCGTGATAAATGAAATAGAGATAGAGAGACAGGCGTAATATGAGAAGTATCCGTGGATAGATTTAGGATAGATATTTAGAACTGCTCACCTTTGCAGGTTGTGCGCCCCCGCACAACTCCAGTGAAAGCGTGTCAGTCCGGGGTATTCCTCCGTTCTGAATGCAGTGTCCAACCTTATTGAATCCAGACTTTAGGTATCGTTGTCGGCACCTGAACTCCACCGGCACCTTGGGATTCAGGTTTTCCTCCAGTTCCCAGCTGGATTCTATAATGGGTTGGCAGGTCCTTTGCAGCTACTACCGAAATCCCAGGTAGGCAGTGGGTATATGGAAAAAGAGTTCTTTCGGTCTGATGTAGCGCATAAGGAACCACTTGCTGATATTAAATGTTGTACTTTAATAATTATAAGCTCCTATTAATACAACGCGTTTCAGCAGACAATATGCAATATGCTTTCATCGGGTAACCTGATGAAAGCATATTGTCTGCTGAAACTCGTTGTATTAATAGGAGCTTATAATTATTAAAGTACAACATTTAATATCAACAAGTGGTTCCTTATGCGCTACATCAGACCGAAAGAACTCTTTTCCATATAGCTGGCGTGAGACTACAACCCTCAGCATCTGAGCCACACCACTGGGCTTATCAATGCAGGGGGATGTGTGAAAAATAAGCTGAATTATTTTTAATTAGTCAGTCTGTAAAATAAAAAATTCCCATCTTGTCCCGTTATGTCCCCCCCGACACTATGTGCTACATGTGATCATCATCTGTCCCGAGACCGGGGTCCCATCGCGCACCGATGTCTCCATTATTTTGTGTGGGGGTTTTCGATGATTACGAGGGGCGCTTAGTCCTCAATCTTTTTTTTTAACTCCCATAAAATAACCACATCTGAAGACTTGCCTTTTGGGGCATTATTGTGTTTTGTTTTTTTTTCCTTTCTTCAGTTTAACCCCTTCCCGACCTTGGACCTACTGGTACGTGCTTGATCAGTGCTACTTACCGATCTAGGGCGTATATGTACGTCCTAGCAATTGCCCTGACATCGTCACTGTGCCCAGCGCAATCGCTGCCAGGGACTCTGCTTTCCCAATAGCCGAGCCCCAGCCCTCACAGCCAGGGACAGTCTCCGCACTGGCTGTTTAACCCCTTAAATTCTGCAATCGATATTGATTGTGGCACTTAAAGGATTGACAGAGGGATCCCACTCCCTCTCCAGGGTGTCTTGATGACCTCTGGGTCACCTGACTGCAGGAAGCCTCAGTGATCATGGGTGCGTCATAAAATCCTCAAAACATGCTAGATGGAAACCCCGCTGTAAGCGCTCAGCATAGAGCACAAGGTAAATGTGACCTGATACAAAATATTCTGTACCTAAATCGCCACCAAGTAGCATTCAATCCAGTCTACAAAAACACAAGCCCCCACTCAGGTCCATCATCTTTGTCGCTCCATTGGGAGACCCAGACAATTGGGTGTATAGCTTCTGCCTCTGGAGGCCACACAAAGTATTACACTTTTAAAAAAGTGTAACCCCTCCCCTCTGCCTATACACCCTCCCGTGGATCACGGGCTCCTCAGTTTTATGCTTTGTGTGGAAGGAGGCACACATCCACTCATAAATTCTCATACATAGTTATGTCGCATGGAAGAAAAGAGGACCCCGATGGGGTCCCCGGCATGTTCCCTTCTCACCCCACTATGTCGGCGGTGTTGTTAAGGTTGAGGTACCCATTGCAGGTACGGAGGCTGGAGCCACATGCCGTCTCCTTCACCATCCCTTATGCGGCTCTGGGAGAAGTGGGATCCTAAGCGGTCATCCATGAGCTGGGACCGTGCTCCATCCGCAGCTCCTGGTGGAACCTGCCGGACCGGAGCTTCTTCACCCCCAGGGACCGGGCCCTGCAACTGGAAGGTACTCTGTGTCCCCATGTGGGGACTGTACAGAGAGGGTCGCACCTTATCCCCGGAAGCCGCGGTAGTTCCGTCCGTTGTCTTTTCGGCGGACTTCCGCGCCGACCGTGCCTGCTTGTCGGGCACGGCCTTAAATTTAGTCCCCGGCTTCGCCGCAGCTTACTTGCGAAAAATCCCGCCCCGAGCCTGCCTGTCAGGGGTTAGGGCGGGATTGCCGACATGACGTCGGCTTTGAGGGCTGGAGCATCCTGCATGTTTCCCTCCCCCCTCATTGACCACTGTGGGGACTCCAGATTCCCGCTCTTTGCTGGCGCCACCCTCGGCTCCACACCCCCCCTGAGAGCTCCGGCAGCCATTTTTAGCATTCTGCCGGTGGATGCTACTCAGCAGCAAAGCTCTGCAGCTCCGGGGGATCCACGACAGGGAATCTGGACACACTCCGCTCGTTAGCGGTTGGTAAGCCACACCGGTCACGGTGCTGGTCCCCCTAGGGTGCCGGGATATATATATATATATAGATAGATATATATATCGGTTCTGAAAGGCTGTATACCCTTTTCCCATTTACCCTCAGTGGTCACTCTTTTAAGAGACAACAGCATGTCGTCCACAAGGAGCAAAGCTACTAAGGCACAGATTTTTTTCGCGGCCTGTACCTCTTGTGGGGCTATGTTGCCTGCGGGATCCACCTACCCTCACTGTGATCAATGCTCGACTCCTGCCACGCTTGCTCAGCCGGAGCCTAGGGCACTTGTGGGCCCCTCGGCTCATGTAGATCCCCCTGCTCCAACTGAACAGGCTGCAGGGACAGAGTCACCGTCGTTGGCCTCTTTCGCTGAGAAACTCTGTCACTTTCTCAGTCCATTGCACAGTCTATGGACAAATGGTCATCTAAGCTCCTTGAAGCTTTGCAGTCCAGACCGGGCCCTTCACAGGCCCCGGCCCCTGTTAGTCTGTCTCCTCCAGGCCCTTCTCGGTCCGCGCCGCAGCGCGCTCCCAGGATAGCCCCTAGGCCCCAGGCGGAGGACTCCTGCCCGGACCGCAGCCCCAGACCGGCTAAGCGGTCTCGCTGGGACTCTTCCCCGGCCTCCTCACGCTGCTCTGGATCCCAGCTTGAGGACTCTCAGGACGACGAGGCGGACGGGGGAGCTCAGGGCTCTGACCCTGACTTCGCCCTTAACCTTGATACCCCTGAGGGGGACGCCTTAGTAAATGATCTTATCTCGTCCATCAACCAGGTGTTGGATCTCACACCACCGCCGCCTCCTGCAGAGGAGTTGGCTTCTCAGCAGGAGAAACACCAATTCCGTTTCCCCAAACGTACGCGCAATACGTTTTTTGATCACTCTAACTTCAGAGACGCTGTCCAGAAGCCCAGAGCGGTTCCGGACAAGCGCTTTACTAAGCGCCTCACTGACACGCGTTATCCCTTTCCACCTGAAGTCGTTAAGGGTTGGGCACATTCTCCCAAGGTGGATCCTCCAGTCTCTAGATTGGCTGCTAGGTCCGTTGTGTCTGTTGCCGATGGCTCATCCCTGAAGGATGCCACTGACAGACAGATAGAGCTCTTGGTGAAGTCTATTTATGAGGCCACGGGCGCGTCTTTCGCCCCGGCCTTTGCGGCCGTGTGGGCTCTCCAAGCAATCTCGGCATGTCTGACTGAGATTAATGCTGTCACGTGGAATTCTGCTCCACATGTTTCTTCCTTGACCTCTCAGGCATCAGCATTTTCGTCCTACGCCATGAACGCCGTCCTGGACTCCGCTAGCCGTACGGCTGTAGCATCCGCTAACTCCGTGGCAGTCCGCAGGGCCATGTGGCTGCACGAATGGAAAGCAGACTCTGCTTCCAAAAGGTTCATAACTGGTTTGCCTTTTTCTGGCGACCGTTTGTTTGGCGAACGGTTGGATGAGATTATTAAGGAATCCTCAGGAAAGGACTCCTCCTTACCTCAGTCCAAACCTAAGAGACCTCAGCAGAGAAAAATCCAATCGAGGCGGAGGGACGAAAGGACCGAAACCAAGTCCCAGTCCTCTTCGACCAACCGGCCGGAGAAAGGCCAGAGGAACTCCTATGCGTGGCGGTCCAAGTCACGCCCCCAAAAGGCCGCAGGAGGCACTGCCTCCAAGACGGCCTTCTCATGACTCTCGGCCTCATCTAGCCACATCCTCGGTCGGTGGCAGGCTCTCCCACTTTGGCGACGCCTGGTGGCCACACGTTCAAGACCGATGGGTGAGAGACATTCTGTCTCATGGTTACAGGATAGAGTTCAGATCTCGACCTACGGCTCGTTTCTTCAGAACCTCCCCACCCCCCGCGCAGGCCGACGCACTTTTTAAGGCAGTGGACGCTCTAAAGATAGATGGAGTTGTGATTCCCGTTCCCCTTCAGGAACGTGGTCGCGGTTTTTACTCCAACTTGTTCGTGGTGCCAAAAAAGGACGGGTCATTCCGTCCCGTTCTGGACGTCAAGCTGCTCAACAGACATGTGAGATCCAGACGATTTCGGATGGAATCTCTCTGCTCGGTCATCGCCTCGATATCACAAGGAGTCTTCCTAGCATCGATCGACATCAAGGATGCTTATCTCCATGTGCCGATCGCACCCGAACATCAACGTTTCCTGCGTTTCGCCATCGGGGACGAACACCTCCAGTTCGTCGCATTGCCCTTCGGCCTGGCGACAGCCCCACGGGTTTTCACCAAAGTCATGGCATCCGTCGTGGCGGTCCTGCACTCTCAGGGCCACTCGGTGATCCCCTACTTGGACGATCTCCTAGTCAGGGCCCCTTCTCGGGTGGCGTGTCAACGAAGTCTTTCCGTCACTCTGGAGACTCTCCAGCAGTTCGGGTGGATCATCAATTTCCCGAAATCCAAGTTGACGCCGACCCAATCACTGACTTACCTCGGGATGGAGTTTCATACCCAGCCAGCGTTAGTCAAGCTACCGCGGGACAAACAGCTTTCTCTGCAAGCGGGGATGCAATCACTTCTTCGGAGTCAGTCACACCCCTTAAGGCGCCTCATGCACTTCCTGGGGAAGATGGTTGCAGCTATGGAAGTAGTGCCGTTCGCGCAATTCCATCTACGGCCACTCCAATGGGACATTCTTCGCAAATGGAACAAGAGTTCGGCTTCCCTCGACAAGAACGTCTCTCTGTCCCTTGCAACCAAAACATCACTTCAGTGGTGGCTCCTATCCACATCTCTGTCTCGGGGAAAATCCTTCCTACCTCCAACCTGGGCCGTGGTCACCACGGACGCGAGCCTGTCAGGTTGGGGAGCGGTTTTTCTCCACCACAGGGCTCAAGGAACCTGGAATCCAATAGAATCGTCCCTTCAGATCAATATCCTGGAGATAAGGGCAGTATATCTAGCCCTATTGGCTTTCCATCGGTGGCTGGAGGGCAGGCAGATCCGAATACAGTCGGACAACGCCACTGCCGTCGCGTACATCAACCACCAAGGCGGCACTCGCAGTCGTCAAGCCTTCCAGGAAGTCCGCCGAATTCTGCAGTGGGTGGAAGCCACAGCTTCCACCATCTCCGCAGTTCACATCCCGGGCGTAGAAAACTGGGAAGCAGATTTTCTCAGTCGTCAGGGCATGGACGCAGGGGAATGGTCTCTTCACCCAGACGTGTTTTCGAGAGATCTGTCGCCGCTGGGGAACGCCGGACGTCGACCTCATGGCGTCACGACACAACAACAAGGTCCCGGCCTTCATGGCTCGGTCTCAGGATCACAGAGCTCTGGCAGCGGACGCCTTGATCCAGGATTGGTCGCAGTTTCGACTGCCATACGTGTTTCCCCCTCTGGTGATGCTGCCCAGGGTACTACGCAAGATCCGGTCCGACTGCCGTCGCGCCATTCTCGTCGCTCCAGACTGGCCGAGGCGGTCGTGGTATCCGGATCTGTGGCATCTCGCGGTGGGTCAACCATGGGCACTTCCAGACCGCCCAGACTTGCTGTCACAAGGCCCGTTTTTCCATCTGAATTCTGTGGCCCTCAACCTGACTGTGGGGCCATTGAGTCCTGGCTCCTAGCGTCTTCAGGGTTATCTCAGGATGTCATTGCCACCATGAGACAAGCCAGGAAGCCAACGTCCGCCAAGATCTATTACAGGTCTTGGCAAATCTTCTTATCCTGGTGCTCTGATAACGGTTTTCCTCCATGGCCGTTTGCCTTACCCACATTCCTTTCATTTCTACAATCTGGAATGGACAAGGGTTTGTCCCTCGGCTCTCTCAAGGGCCAAGTTTTCAGCGCTCTCCGTGTTTTTTCAAAAGCGTCTAGCCAGGCTTCCGCAGGTCCGCACATTCCTGCAGGGGGTTTGCCACATGGTTCCACCTTACAAACGTCCGTTGGAACCTTGGGATCTTAACAGGGTTCTGACGGCTCTTCAAAGGCCGCCTTTTGAGCCGCTGCGGGATGTCTCTCTCTCCCGTCTTTCCCAGAAGGTGGCCTTCCTGGTGGCAGTCACATCACTTCGGAGAGTGTCTGAGCTTGCAGCGCTGTCATGCAAAGCTCCCTTCCTGGTTTTTCACCAGGATAAGGTGGTTCTGCGTCCTGTCCCGGAATTTCTCCCTAAGGTGGTATCCCCTTTTCATCTCAATCAGGATATCTCCTTGCCTTCCTTTTGCCCTAATCCAATTCACCAGTGTGAAAAGGATTTGCACTCTTTGGATCTAGTGAGAGCACTCCGGTTCTACGTGTCTCGCACGGCGCCCCTGCGCCGTTCAGACGCGCTCTTTGTCCTTGTCGCTGGCCAGCGTAAGGGCTCTCAGGCCTCCAAGTCAACCTTGGCTCGGTGGATCAAGGAACCGATTCTCGAGGCCTACCGTTCTTCTGGGCTTCCGCTCCCTTCAGGGTTGAAAGCCCATTTTACCAGAGCCGTGGGTGCGTCCTGGGCATTGCGGCACCGGGCGACGGCTCAGCAGGTGTGTCAGGCGGCTACCTGGTCTAGTCTGCACACTTTCACGAAGCACTCTCAAGTGCATGCCTATGCTTCGGCAGACGCCAGTGTAGGTAGGCGAGTCCTCCAGGCGGCGGCTGCCCACCTGTAAGAGGGGGCCGTTTTCGGATCTTTCTATTGAGGTATTGTTTTACCCACCCAGGGACTGCTCTTGGACGTCCCAATTGTCTGGGTCTCCCAATGGAGCGACAAAGAAAAAGGGAATTTTGTTTACTTACCGTAAATTCGGGCTGTTGTTCTTTTGTGTACACATGTTGTTGATGTTGATTTGTTCTTTTGGTTCATGGTCTTCAGTTCTCCGAACATCCTTCGGATTGAATTTACCTTAGACCAATTTATAAGTTTTCTCCTTCCTGCTTTTGCACCAAAACTGAGGAGCCCGTGATGCACGGGGGGGTGTATAGGCAGAGGGGAGGGGTTACACTTTTAAGTGTAATACTTTGTGTGGCCTCCAGAGGCAGAAGCTATACACCCAATTGTCTGGGTCTCCCAATAGGAGCTAGAAGAAAAGGAATTTACGGTAAGTAAACAAAATTCCCTTTTTTCACTAAATTTCCATTTATTTTTGTTGCGGTTTTTTTTTTTTCTTCTCACAAATGCAAAAAATGTCCTAAATTTACCAAAAACACAACGTATGATATGTAACGAAAAAAACAGTCTCAGAATCGGCTCTTTCTATTGAGGTATTGTTTTACCCACCCAGGGTCCGTTGAAGCGTTCCAGAATTATAACCTCTGAAAGTGACACTGCTCAGAACTACAAAACAATGGCTGGGTCAGGAAGGTGAAAACAGGCTTGGGGGTGAAGGGGTTAATCTATTTTGGGCTAGATTAACATATATTTGCAGTTTGGCTCCGTTTAAAGACTTTGTGTGGTCTATGACTGGCTGAGAATCCATCAGTGAGCTCAATTTCACTTTTTAGTGTGTGTAACATTTTTTTCTCCCTTCCTGAGCTCCTCTGTGCTGCTTTATGATCAGAGACCACAACAAAGTTGAGCTTAATTCTGATGTGGTCCTAAATCAGCAGAGAGGACCGCAGTAAAAGTCAGATAAGTTACACAATCTGCAGAATGAGCTCGCTGATAGATCCTCAGTAAACTTGTTCTGCAGCCAGCAATGTGATTGAATGGAAATTTCAACTTTGTAGAAGAGACCGACTCCTCCTTCCTCCCCAGTCTCCTCTTTCTTTGCACAGACAATCTCCTCTGGGGACCATGTACATTACAGGAGAAGATAAAAAAAAAAAGTCGTCGTCCTCCTGTTTTCCTGATTTTTTTTTTTTTTTTTTTTTTTTTTTTCTTTACCTAGGAAGAAGTTATGGTCCTGGAGCGGATTCTTCTTCAAACCATTAAATTTGACCTCCAAGTGGAACATCCGTACCAGTTTCTACTAAGATACGCCAAACAGTTAAAAGGTAATGTGTCTCGTCCAGGTCATAGAGATCTAGGTGACCCGAGGATTTTCTAGTTTTCCTTTTTTTAAAAAAAAAGATATTCAGGATCTGGGTCAAACCTGGTTTAAAAAGAATAGATAAAACCCCGCTTGGGGACCAGAATTAACCCTGAATATCTGCCTGGACGCTATTCGTTATATAAGTCTATGGGGATCCAAATATTATGCTTTAAAATTGGGGTAGAAGGGATAGGAGCATTAGAGCTGGAGTGTTATACTTACCGAGTCTCCGCACGTCAACTCTACTTCAGGGGCCGCACATTACCCTCATATATATATGCACTGCTTCCCCCGCACACCGGCAGTCCTGACGTCCGTGATTTGTTGCAGTCAGACCGCGCCTGCAGCTTGTGTGACAGCTTGTCTGACTGTTTGCAATCATACATGCTGTCTGCGTCTTTATAGTGGTGTAAAAGGAAATAAATTGCCGTAGGGTCCCCCATATTTTGATACCCAGCACATTAAGCATGCACTAAGTATCACAATAAGGGGAACTACATGTCTGTTGTTTTTTTGTTTTTTTTTTTTGTTTAGTTTTTTTTTTTTTTTTTAAATTATTTAAATAATAAAAAAAAAACAGCATGCGGTTCCCACCCCCCCCCCTTCATTTTGATAGCCAGCCATGATAAAGCCCAACAGCTGGGGGCTGGTATTCTTGGGCTGGGGAGACCCATACTTATAGGTTCCGCCAGCCTCAAAATAGCAGCCTGCCGCTGCCCAGGATTGTTGCATCCATTAGATGCGACCATCCCTGACCATTAGGCCATGTGTGCACCTTGACATTTTTTATTACTACAAAGATGCAGTGTTTTTGGCCGCATGTGTTTTTACCGTGTTTTTGGTGCGTGTTTTGCTGTGTTTTTGATCACTGTGTTTTGCTGCGTTTTTCTAATGCATTGCATGGGTGGAAAAACGCAGGAAAACGCAGAAAAGAGTTGACATGTTCAATTTTTTTTTTATTTTATTTTTTTTAAAGCTCAAAAACGCAGCCAATCAAAACAGCACTGTGCGGACAACATAAATGAAAACTCATAGGCATTGCTGGGGAAGGAAGTGCATGCAGTTTTGAGGCCAAAAACACACCGAACAACGCACTGTACGCACATAGCCTAACCCAGCTCATTCCAATCTCCCTGGTGCGGTTGCATTCGAGGTAATAAGGGGTTAATAACAGCGCACTGCTGTCACTAAGCTCTAGATTAGTAATGGGAGACGTCTGAAACCTGCCCCCCATTACTAATCTATAAATAAAAGTAAAGAACAAACGCCAAAAAAATCCTTTAATCTTTGCTATAAAATACAAAAAAAACCATCCTCTTTCACCAATGTATTAATCCCCAAAACACCCAGGTCCAACGTAATTCACACAAGGTCCCACAACAATCCCAGCTCTGCTACATACTGAAGTCACAGCCCGCAGGCACAGTATGTCTGCAAGCTGTGGCTTCAGGCAGAGACTGACTCTCCCTATTTTCTTTCTTTTTTTTTTTTTTCCCATTATCTAGATGGCTGAATCCAAATGGTTACATTGAGTTCCCTGAGAACTCAGTGTCTGGGGTCTGTGTACAGATACTAGGTATCCGGTGCGCATCCCAAATTTTCCAGTCCGGGTTCACCCATCACTGTGTGTGTATGTTTGTAATGAAATGTAAGGAATATGAACCTGCAAGCGTTCTTTGTACTGCATCTTTGCTTCATGGGAGTATAAAAAAGGCAGCTTTGCTGTACGAGCAAAATCCTCACCGCACACACTTCCGGTTCCGTACATCCACCGCGCTCTGACCCGCACTTGCAGTCCACACAAACACACACAAGCACACACCTACAGTATTATGCTCACCTTACCTTCTGTTCCGCCGCCCGGCCTCATGGTTCTTGGATACATCGCGACGTCCTCGCGGCGAACTACAAGACCCAGGAGGCCGGCGATGGAACGGAAGATAAGGTGAGCATAATATGTGTACCTTCAGTTCCATCGCTGGCCTCCTGGGTCCTGTAGTTCACTACTCCACTCCAGGCTGTACATCGGCAACCATAGTGACGAAGCGGGAACTTCCTGCCACCCGCTACTCAAAGGCAGTGCGCTGGCCAATCAGAGGCAAGCGGCTCCTGCCTTTGACGTCAGCACTCTGGCAGCGGACGTTCCTCCCTCGTCGTTATGGTAACCTGATACACATCCCATACCGGAGAACAGCAAGTCCCAGGAGGCTGGCGATGGAACGGAAGGTAAGCATAGTGTGTGTGTGTGTGTGTGTGTGTGTGTGTGTGTTAGCTTGTGTGGAATGACAGAATAGGGGACCAGGATGGGACATTTAACAAGTTGTGGAATGAATTGTCTGCATTGTAATGATTTCCTATGGGAAATCTTTCTTTGCTGAAGGAGTAACTTGGTTAACAAGCACAGTCCCAGAACGGATTGTTCTCGTTAACCAAGGTTCCACTGTATGTATATACAGTATATAGATATGTGTGTGTTTATATGTATGTATACGTGTGTGTATGTATTTTTATTTATTTTTTTATTTGTTTAGTGGTGTGATTTTAATCTTTCCCTATTTATTTATTTTATATTTACCCCTTTTCATTTTACCCCTTCATAGGAGGTAGTAAGATGCCAGACAAGGGGCCTTTTTAAGCACCCCAACTGCTATGCTCCTCCAGCTGCCATCATTTCCCCCCACCCTTTTTATTTTTTTTTTCTGTAAATGTTTATATGCTACAGTCACCAATGACCACAGCATATAAGGTGTTAGGCTGCAGCAATGGAAACTAGCTGTGATTGCTGCAGGCCGATGCCGGCTGTGTAACACAGACCACATATGACGTTTTATTGTCATGCAGGTGATGGGGAATGATTTGCCCCTTGCTGCTGTCTTGTGAGAATGTTAGCGGTCACATTGTAGTCTGTGACCTGCACAATGTTTCTGCCCGTAGCCGCAGTCACTGGTTATATGCTATATATTAACATCTGATGTTTTGTTGTTTTTTTGTGTTGTTCAGGAGACAAGAATAAAATCCAGAAGTTGGTGCAGATGGCGTGGACGTTTGTGAATGACAGGTATTGGCGATGTGAGGGTTAATGTGTGAGTGCTGCGCTGTGTGCGGCGGCGGTGTCACCCCTCACCCTGTGCTCTGCCTGCAGCCTCTGCACCACGCTGTCCTTGCAGTGGGAGCCGGAGATCATAGCGGTCGCCGTCATGTATCTCGCCGGACGTCTGTGCAAGTTTGAAATCCAGGAATGGACGTCCAAGCCCATGTACCGGCGATGGTGGGAGCAGTTCGTCCAGGACGTGCCCGTCGATGTGCTGGAAGGTAAGCGCTATGTCCAGTGGATGACATTGCTCCAGGTACGCCTCCACGCTCTGCCCTTATCTGCTGCTAATACTAAATAATTACATAAAATACTCTGTGCTGCTGTGGGGATTGTGCTCCTCCTCACACACAGACACTGCCCTAACTCTATGCAGTTCTGACTTTGATAATATGAGCACATAAATGACCACCTGCCTTATACACTCACCCCGGTGGTTGAAAAATCCTTAAAGGGATTGTCCTCTTTCAAACAAGGCCAAAAAAATCAAAACAGCCAGCCCTTTTACTCACCATATTGGGGTCCAGCAGCGCCTCTCATCGCTCCTATGGTCTTCGTTTATCACCTGCAGTGGTGACTTCACGACTACAGCGCTGCAGACAGTCACTGGACTCAGCGGCTCGTGCCGTCCACCTTATTGCCTGCAGCTCTGACTTCAGCAGCGATTAGAGGCAGCGTTGGACCCCGGGAGGGTGAGAAAAGTTTTGGGGTTTTTTTTTTTTTGTATGGAGCGGAAATGAAAGCTCCAAATTTGTGATTAAGGCTTTGGATTTGCTCATTTACAGTGTTTGTAGATCAGGAAATAAACTTTTTTTTTTTTTTTTTTTATTATGCTTTCCTATGAGGGCTTCTTTCAAAAACATCGAATGGTTACTGCAGAAAAATGACTAAAGCTTTACCAGCGGTCAGGATCAAATCATTTCATTTATGATTGTATATGCAGCTAAAACAATCACAAGCGGAGATGCCCTGTAATACCTGCACATGTACACTAGGGGGCAACAACGTTCTGGGAATAACACTAAACCCTCAGAGTAATGGGAAAAAGAAAAATGCTGGTGACAGGAAGATGGAGAAAATTAAAGGGGATGTCCACGACTTGACAGACTCTACTCATTGCCTTTTTTAGCCCCTGTAAAATTAATATTTATTCATTTATATAGCGCTATTAATTCTACAGCGCTGTACATACAATGGCAACACTGTTGCGAGAGGAAACCCACACAAACACGGGGAGAACCTACAAACTCCTTGCAGGTGGTGTCCTTGGTGGGACTTGAACCGAGGACCCCAGCGCTGCAAGACTGCAGTGCTAACCACTGAGCCACCGTGCAGTGCTAACCACTGAGCCACCGTGCAGTGCTAACCACTGAGCCACCGTATAAGCCTATGCTCCCCTCCGGTGCAGCTACGGTTCTTGTAATGTCTGAAGCCGAGTTGCCGGAACACATATGGCATTGTAATAACACATGGGCATCGCGTCCAGGAACGCAGCTTCAGACCTCTCTGGAACCGCAGCCGCACCGGACGGGAGTATAGACTTATTTATATTTACAGGGGTGAACAAGGGCAATGAGAAGGGGTTCTCCAAATAGTGGACACCCCTTTTTAAGGTCAAGGTGTTTAAATGCAAAGCCCACCGCTGACAGCGCAGGGGGACACCGAGCCTGCAATCAGATTGCCCAAATATAACCAATAAACCATGTAGCCGTGCTGTCTCCAGCTCACGACGGGCGCTTTGTTTAGAAAAGGCATTAATATAGAAAATGTATTTAACCAATATGGTAAAAGCTAAGATAAATGTCAGAATTATCGTTATTTTGCTGCTGCCCAAAATTGCATTTTTTTTTCTCCATTTTGTCCCATATGCCTTTGCACGCACCCCCACCCCCCCCCATTTTCTGTACATTATATGGTGTTATTCAAAAGAACATTGTACAGACCCTCACACTGCCATATTGACCACAAAATAAGAAAGATGATGGTTGTGGCTCTTGGAAAGAAAAAGAGGGGAAAATATGAAATTGAAGGAACGAAAAATCACTGTCCATAAAATCTGATCTGTGATCCGTCCTTCCGCTGATGGCTCGCACCGCCGTCCACGGCTTTTATCATTCGAGATTCAGGAATCATTCCAATGTCAGAGACGTTTCCTTCTAGGACGACACATTCTAACATTGCCGTTCTTCTTTTTTAGATATCTGCCATCAGATCTTGGACCTGTATTCTCAAGGAAAACAGCAGATGCCTCACCATGGGGCGCAGCAGCAATCCCCGCAAGTCCAGGCACAGATCGCATCCGTTGCGACGACTCTGGCACCATCGCTGAACTTAGACTCCCAGGGAGCACCGCAAAAAGATCCACAACAAGCAGGAGGCCAGCAGACCAAGAAGCCATCCCCCCAGTCCAGCCCACCGAAGGCGACCAAGAGACCCCTGGTATGTTACCTTCTGGAGGTTCTTGATCTTGAAGTGCTCTCCTTTTGTCTCTGGATAAAGCCTCTTTTATTTGTCTGAGTTCAGACTGGCCGCAGGACTCAGATATAAGTGAGGCTGTTGAGTTTGGGGGGGGGGGGGCCTGCCATACAGATTAGATGTAGGAAAAAGGCTGTGGAAGATAAAGCGCAATAGGGTCTTACCGGGCAAGGGAAGGGGGAGCAATAATACTCACCAACTGTAGTTGTGAAAGTCACAACTACTATATTCGCATGTAGAAGTGGACCACGGCAGCGGCAACCCAAGTGGCTGATAACAGAGAGAAGTGTAGAAAACGGGTTTCTGTATGCCGCGCCAATGATCACAAGTCTGGAGTACAGATTAATGTAGCTTTATTGTAGCATAGATAGCATAAAAAGGAGGCAAGTAACCCACTGACAGGGCTACCTCCTCTTTTGCTATCAAGAGCTAGCACACTTCTCATCCAGCCTGTATTACTAGAGGAGACGCAGACTTCTCATCCAGCCTGTATTACTGGAGGAGACGCAGACCTCTCATCCAGCATGTATTACTGGAGGAGACGCAGACTTCTCATCCAGCCTGTATTACTAGAGGAGACGCAGACTTCTCATCCAGCCTGTATTACTGTAGGAGACGCAGACTTCTCATCCAGCCTGTATTACTGGAGGAGACGCAGACTTCTCATCCAGCCTGTATTACTGGAGGAGACGCAGACTTCTCATCCAGCCTGTATTACTGGAGGAGACGCAGACATCTCATCCAGCCTGTATTACTGGAGGAGACGCAGACATCTCATCCAGCCTGTATTACTGGAGGAGACGCAGACATCTCATCCAGCCTGTATTACTGGAGGAGACGCAGACTTCTCATCCAGCCTGTATTACTGGAGGAGACGCAGACCTCTCATCCAGCCTGTATTACTGGAGGAGACGCAGACTTCTCATCCAGCCTGTATTACTGGGGGAGACGCAGACTTCTCATCCAGCCTGTATTACTGGAGGAGACACAGACTTCTCATCCAGCCTGTATTACTGGGGGAGACGCAGACTTCTCATCCAGCCTGTATTACTGGAGGAGACGCAGACCTCTCATCCAGCCTGTATTACTGGGGGAGACGCAGACTTCTCATCCAGCCTGTATTACTGGAGGAGACGCAGACTTCTCATCCAGCCTGTATTACTGGAGGAGACGCAGACTTCTCATCCAGCCTGTATTACTGGAGGAGACGCAGACTTCTCATCCAGCCTGTATTACTGGAGGAGACGCAGACTTCTCATCCAGCATGTATTACTGGAGGAGACGCAGACCTCTCATCCAGCATGTATTACTGGAGGAGACGCAGACCTCTCATCCAGCATGTATTACTGGAGGAGACGCAGACCTCTCATCCAGCCTGTATTACTGGAGGAGACGCAGACATCTCATCCAGCCTGTATTACTGGAGGAGACGCAGACTTCTCATCCAGCCTGTATTACTGGAGGAGACGCAGACTTCTCATCCAGCCTGTATTACTGGAGGAGACGCAGACTTCTCATCCAGCCTGTATTACTGGGGGAGACGCAGACTTCTCATCCAGCCTGTATTACTGGGGGAGACGCAGACTTCTCATCCAGCCTGTATTACTGGAGGAGACGCAGACTTCTCATCCAGCCTGTATTACTGGAGGAGACGCAGACTTCTCATCCAGCCTGTATTACTGGGGGAGACGCAGACTTCTCATCCAGCCTGTATTACTGGGGGAGACGCAGACTTCTCATCCAGCCTGTATTACTGGGGGAGACGCAGACTTCTCATCCAGCCTGTATTACTGGAGGAGACGCAGACTTCTCATCCAGCCTGTATTACTGGAGGAGACGCAGACCTCTCATCCAGCCTGTATTACTGGAGGAGACGCAGACTTCTCATCCAGCCTGTATTACTGGAGGAGATGCAGACCTCTCATCCAGCCTGTATTACTGGAGGAGACGCAGACCTCTCATCCAGCCTGTATTACTGGAGGAGACGCAGACTTCTCATCCAGCCTGTATTACTGGAGGAGACGCAGACTTCTCATCCAGCCTGTATTACTGGAGGAGACGCAGACTTCTCATCCAGCCTGTATTACTGGAGGAGACGCAGACTTCTCATCCAGCCTGTATTACTGGAGGAGACGCAGACTTCTCATCCAGCCTGTATTACTGGAGGAGACGCAGACTTCTCATCCAGCCTGTATTACTGGAGGAGACGCAGACTTCTCATCCAGCCTGTATTACTGGAGGAGACGCAGACCTCTCATCCAGCCTGTATTACTGGAGGAGATGCAGACTTCTCATCCAGCCTGTATTACTGGAGGAGACGCAGACCTCTCATCCAGCATGTATTACTGGAGGAGACGCAGACCTCTCATCCAGCCTGTATTACTGGAGGAGACGCAGACTTCTCATCCAGCCTGTATTACTGGAGGAGACGCAGACATCTCATCCAGCCTGTATTACTGGAGGAGACGCAGACTTCTCATCCAGCCTGTATTACTGGAGGAGACGTAGACTTCTCATCCAGCCTGTATTACTGGAGGAGACGCAGACTTCTCATCCAGCCTGTATTACTGGAGGAGACGCAGACTTCTCATCCAGCCTGTATTACTGGAGGAGACGCAGACCTCTCATCCAGCCTGTATTACTGGAGGAGATGACGATGGATCATGAGCTGTAGCTGGATGCCGGCAGTATAGTAATATTAGCCGTAGTGATAGGTTCCATTTTTGCTGCCAAATACTTTACTTTTCACATTTTTAATGGATTCTTAATGTTTTTCAGCCGACGTCACCCAAAGAAGAGGGGAAAGTACAAGGTAGGTGTCTTTGTCATTGCTGCCCGTGTAGTAATGGGATAGCTGCGGTGCGGGTTACATCACAGGTATTCACTCCTCCTCTGTCTTTTACAGAACCATTAAATAAATTGCCTAAAGTTGAGACTTCGCTGCCGCTGCTCCCTCCTATGATCACGCCTGCAGGTAAGGCCGATCCAGACTACGATTTGTTGTTCGGGGTGAGTACTGGAAGAACCAGCACACCGTGCCCCACCGTACAATGTATATACATTGTATCCCTGTCCGCTGGATCCATTGTGTTAGAATGGCTCTTTCCACCCCCCAGCCCTGCACTGTTTGGAATCCATTCCTCCTTTCCCCCCTCCGACCTTCCTCCCCCTACTATTTTTAATGTTGTCATGGCTTTTCATTTCTGGCTGATAGAGAGAAAACCTGTGCCGACATCTCTTGCTCCAGGGGAAGGCGATCCCATCAGCGTCCCCGAGGCTGCGGACATGACCAAGCTTCAAATTCCTCCACCAGCTCATCCGACGGTTCATCAGCCGCCGCCTCTGCCGCACCGGCCGCCGCCACCTCCTTCCAGTTACATAACCGGGATGTCTACAACCAACTCGTACATGTCTGGGGAGGGCTACCAGAGTCTCCAATCTATGATGAAGACCGAAGTACCAGCTTACGGGAACATGCCGCCCGCCTACGGCCCCCCATCACATATAGCATATCATCCTCATGTCTATCCACCTAATCCTCCGCCAACTGTGCCACCACCCCCGCCACCTTCATCCTACCCCCCTCCTAACATTCCTCCCCCTAATTCAGTCTATCCTCCTCCTCCACCTACATACAATCCCAACTATCCGCCACCCAGACTACCCCCTACCCATACTGTACCCAACCACCCTCCTCCAGGTATTGGTATGCCACCAGCTTCGTATCCCCCTCCGACAGTGCCCCCTGGAGGGCAGCCTCCCGTCCCTCCTCCGATTCCACCGCCGGGCATGCCACCTGTTGCAGGACTTGGACGCGCCGGCTGGATGAGATAGCATGGCATAGCGGCCTAAAAAGACTTGAAGGGACTGATGACACACCACTAAAGAAAAAAAAACGTGCAGCCCCCTGCTTCAATAAAACTGTACAATCGGACCCCATCTCTGATCACTCACTGCCAAGTCTGGGCGTCTGAGGTGGCATTGAATGTCTTCGTATTGTTACAATGTGCCTGGCTGATACAACACTGTACACCAACCTGCTGACTGGGAAATAATCGGTATCTAGCAGAAATCCATCCCTGATTTTTGGCTTTTTTTTTTTTGTGCGAGGGCCATATTGGCCAAGCTAAAAAAAAAAAAAGTATTAAAAAAAAAAAAACATTTTGAAAGCAATTTTCACTTAAAGTCAAAGCAAAAATTAGCACATTTCCTTTACGTTTTAATGTGTATTGTTTTCCTTTTTTCTGATGAAATTTTGAAAGTTTTACAAATGTTTGTAAATATTTTTTAATGTAAAAAAAAACTTAATTGTAAGCGATCATCAGAGAAGTCAGTATCTGTCAGCTCAATATTGATGAATAAATACATCCTGGAAATCTGCGGCCTCTGTGTAAGAATGTTGTTTTATTTCTGCCTGATTTTGTGTTTTCCTCCCAAAAAATGCAGACAACTTACATTGAAGTCTATGGGAAGTGAGTCTCCTGCATTTTGCCACCAGCGGCAGAAAATTAACGCTTTCTTTGTCGCTCCATTGGGAGACCCAGACAATTGGGTGTATAGCTTCTGCCTCCGGAGGCCACACAAAGTATTACACTTTAAAAAGTGTAACCCCTCCCCTCTGCCTATACACCCTCCCGTGGATCACGGGCTCCTCAGTTTTATGCTTTGTGTGGAAGGAGGCACACATCCACTCATGCATTCTCATATTAGTTATGTCGGTTGGAAGAAAAGAGGGCCCCCACGGGGCCCCCGGCATGTTCCCTTCTCACCCCACTACGTCGGCGGTGTTGTTAAGGTTGAGGTACCCATTGCGGGTACAAAGGCCGGAGCCTCATGCCGTCTCCTTCACCATCCCTTAGCGGCTCTGGGAGAAGTGGGATCCTGAACGGTCAGCCATTTGCTGGGACCGTGCTCCCTCCGCAGCCCCTGTGGGAATCTGCCGGACCGGAGTCTATTCAACCTCAGGGACCGGGCCCTGCAACTCTAAGGTACTCTGTGTCCCCATTGGGGAATATGCAGGAGCGCACCTTCGTCCCGGACGCTGCGGCAGCTGCTGAATTGAGAAGACCGGCGGACTTCCGCGCCGACCGTGCCTGCTTGTCGGGCGCGGTCTCAAATTTAGTCCCCGGCTTCATCGCGGCCTAGTCGCAAAAATCCCGCCCCCGGGCCTGCCTGTCAGGGGTAACGGCGGGACTGCCGACCTGACGTCGGATGTGAGGGCTAGAGCATCCTGCATGTTTCCTCCCCCCCCTCACTGATCACTGTGGGGACCCCAGATTCCCGCACTTTCCTGGCGCCGCCCACGGCTCCACTCCTCCCCGGAGATCTCCGGCAGCCATTTTTTGGGCATTCTGCCGGTGGAGGATTCTCAGGAACAGCTCTGCAGCTCCAGGGGACCTAAAGCTGGGAATCTGGAGGCACACACTCCGCTTGTTAGCGGTCGGTAAGCCACACCGGTCACCTGGTGCTGGTCCCCCCTAGGGTGCCGGAATAGATACGTATTTATTTATATATTTCTGTTCGGTCGGGCTGTATACCCTAAGAGACCTCTACAACGGAAAATACAATCGAGGTTTCGGTCCTTTTGTCCCTCCGCCAAGCCCCAATCCTCTTCGTCCAGCAGGCAGGAGAAAGGCCAGAGGAACTCCTATGCGTGGCGGTCCAAGTCACGCCCCCAAAAGGCCGCAGGAGGCACTGCCTCCAAGGCGGCCTCCTCATGACTCTCGGCATCCCCTAACCGCATCCTCTGTCGGTGGCAGGCTCTCCCGCTTTGGCGACGCCTGGTGGCCACATGTTCAAGACCGATGGGTGAGAGACATTCTGTCTCACGGTTACAGGATAGAGTTCAGCTCCCGTCCTGCGGCTCGTTTCTTCAGAACCTCTCCGCCTCCCGCTCAGGCCGACGCACTTTTTCAGGCGGTGGACACTCTGAAGACAGAAGGAGTTGTGACCCCCGTTCCCCTTCAGGAACATGGTCGCGGCTTTTACTCCAACTTGTTCGCGGTGCCAAAAAAGGACGGATCATTCCGTCCCGTTCTGGACCTCAAACTGCTCAACAGACACGTGAGAACCAGACGGTTTCGGATGGAATCTCTCCGCTCGGTCATCGCCTCGATGTCACAAGGAGACTTCCTAGCATCGATCGACATCAAAGATGCTTATCTCCACGTACCGATCGCACCCGAACATCAACGCTTCTTGCGTTTCGCCACCAGGGACGAACACCTTCAGTTCGTGGCATTGCCTTTCGGCCTGGCGACAGCCCCACGGGTTTTCACCAAAGTCATGGCATCCGTCGTGGCGGTCCTACACTCTCAGGGCCACTCGGTGATTCCCTACCTAGACAATCTCCTAGTCAGGGCCCCTTCTCGGGTGGCGTGTCAACACAGCCTTACAGTCGCTTTGATGACTCTCCAGCAGTTCGGGTGGATCATCAACTTCCCAAAATCCAAGTTGACACCGACCCAATCACTGACTTACCTCGGGATGGAGTTTCATACACAGTCAGCGGTAGTCAAGCTACCGCGAGACAAACAGCTTTCTCTGCAGGCAGGGGTGCAATCACTTCTTCGGAGTCAGTCACACCCCTTAAGGCGCCTCATGCACTTCCTGGGGAAGATGGTGGCAGCGATGGAGGCAGTGCCGTTCGCGCAATTCCATCTACGGCAGCTCCAATGGGACATTCTCCGCAAATGGGACAGGAGGTCGGCTTCCCTCGACAGGAACGTCTCTTTCCCTTGCAACCAAGACGTCACTTCAGTGGTGGCTCCTTCCCAACTCTCTATCGCAGGGAAAATCCTTCCTACCCCCAACCTGGGCTGTGGTCACCACGGACGCGAGCCTGTCAGTGTGGGGAGCGATTTTTCTCCACCACAGGGCTCAGGGAACCTGGACTCCGATAGTCTTCCCTTCAGAACAATGTTCTGGAAATAAGGGCAGTGTATCTAGCCCTATTGGCTTTTCAGCGGTGGCTGTAGGGCAGGCAGATCCGTATCCAGTCGGACAACGCCACTGCCATCGCATACATCAACCACCAAGGCGGCACTCGCAGTCGTCAAGCCTTCCAGGAAGTCCGGCGGATTCTGCAGTGGGTGGAAGCCACAGCCTCCACCATCTCCGCAGTTCACATCCCGGGCGTAGAAAACTGGGAAGCAGATTTTCTCAGTCGTCAGGGCATGGATGCGGGGGAATGGTCTCTGCACCCAGAAGTGTTTCGATAGATCTGTCGCCGCTGGGGAACGCCGGACGTCGATCTCATGGCGTCACGGCACAACAACAAGGTCCCGGCATTCATGGCACGGTCTCAGGATCACAGAGCTTTGGCGGCGGACGCGTTAGTTCAGGACTGGTCGCAGTTCCGACTGCCTTATGTGTTTCCTCCTCTGGCGATGCTGCCCAGAGTGTTACGCAAGATCAGGTCCGACTGCCGTCGCGCCATTCTCGTCGCTCCAGACTGGCCGAGGCGGTCGTGGTACCCGGATCTGTGGCATCTCACGGTGGGTCAGCCGTGGGCGCTTCCAGACCGCCCAGACTTGCTGTCACAAGGGCCATTTTTCCATCTGAATTCTGTGGCCCTCAACCTGACTGTGTGGCCATTGAGTCCTGGCTCCTAGCATCTTCAGGGTTATCTCAGGATGTCATTGCCACCATGAGACAAGCCAGGAAGCCAACGTCCGCCAAGATCTATTACAGGTCTTGGCAAATCTTCTTATACTGGTGCTCTAACTGTTTCTCTCCATGGCCGTTTGCCTTACCCACTTTTCTTTCATTCCTCCAATCCGGAATGGACAAGGGTTTGTCACTCGGCTCTCTCAAGGGCCAAGTATCGGGGCGCTCCGTATTTTTTCAAAAGCGTCTAGCCAGGCTTCCGCAGGTCCGCACGTTCCTGCAGGGAGTTTGCCACATAGTCCCACCTTACAAGCGTCCGCTGGAACCCTGGGATCTTAACGGGGTGCTAACTGCTCTTCAGAAACCACCTTTCGAGCCGCTGCGGGATGTCTCTTTATCACGTCTTTCGCAAAAGGTGGCCTGTCTAGTGGCAATTACATCACTCCGGAGAGTGTCTGAGCTTGCAGCGCTATCATGCAAAGCCCCCTTCCTGGTGTTTCACCAGGATAAGGTGGTTCTGCGTCCGGTTCCGGAATTTCTCCCTAAGGTGGTATCTACTTTTCATCTCAATCAGGATATCTCCTTACCTTCATTTTGTCCTAATCCAATTCACCAATGTGAAAAGGATTTGCACTCTTTGGATCTGGTGAGAGCACTCCGGCTCTACGTGTCTCGCACGGCGCCCCTGCGTCGTTCAGATGCGCTCTTTGTCCTTGTCGCTGGCCAGCGTAAGGGTTCGCAGGCTTCCAAGTCGACCTTGGCTCGGTGGATCAAGGAACCGATTCTTGAAGCCTACCGTTCTTCTGGGCTTCCGCTTCCTTCAGGGCTGAAAGCCCATTCTACCAGAGCCGTGGGTGCGTCCTGGGCATTGCGGCACAGGGCTACGGCTCAGCAGGTGTGTCAGGCAGCGACGTGGTCTAGTCTGCACACTTTCACGAAACACTATCAAGTGCATACCTATGCTTCGGCAGACGCCAGTCTAGGTAGGCGAGTCCTTCAGGCGGCGGTTGCCCACCTGTAAGAGGAGGGCCGTTCGGCTCTTTTTATTGAGGTATTCTTTTACCCACCCAGGGACTGCTTTTGGACGTCCCAATTGTCTGGGTCTCCCATTGGAGCGACAAAGAAGAAGGGAATTTTGTTTACTTACCGTAAATTCCTTTTCTTCTAGCTCCTATTGGGAGACCCAGCACCCGCCCCTGTTCCCTTCGGGCTGGTTGTTCTTTTGTGTACACATGTTGTTCATGTTGAATTGTTCTTTTGGTTCATGGTTCAGTTCTCCGAACATCCTTCGGATTGAATTTACCCTATACCAATTCATAAGTCTTCTCCTTCCTGCTTTTGCACCAAAACTGAGGAGCCCGTGATGCACGGGAGGGTGTATAGGCAGAGGGGAGGGGTTACACTTTTTAAAGTGTAATACTTTGTGTGGCCTCCGGAGGCAGAAGCTATACACCTAATTGTCTGGGTCTCCCAATAGGAGCTAGAAGAAAAGGAATTTACGGTAAGTAAACAAAATTCCCTTCTTTTGGAGCTGTTCAGCAGAAACGCAACGTTTTTAACCTGAAGATATAAGGTAAATAGAGTTACAATCCTGCCTGGCCTTCTTAGGCTGTGTCCGCACTTTGCGTCGTCGTAGTTGCAGTTCTAAACGCATCCTCTGGCAGAAATTGCTTTTGCTAAAGTTGCTTTTGACCACAGAAACGCGGTAAATACGTGTGAGTTTTTACCGCGTTTTAGCCGCGTTTTTAGCGCTTTTTACATGCTTTTCCATTGCTTAAAGACAGATGCATTTTGAACATAAATACACTGCTAAAGAAGGATTTTCTTCATCGTTCCTTATGGGAGACCCAGACCATGGGTGTATAGCTTCTGCCTCCGGAGGACACACAAAGTACTACACTAAAAAGTGTAGTTCCTCCCTCCGAGCATATACACCCCCTGGATAACCAATTATAGCCAGTTCAATGCTTTGTGTTCAGGAGGCACACATCCACACATGCATTCTCATCTGATTTTGATTTTTTGGAAAAGAGTTTGAAGAAAAGCGGGTCCAAGCCTGGACTCCTGGCATGTCCCTTCTCACCCCACTGTGTCGGCGGTGTTGTTAAGGTTGATTTCAGGGCTGGAGCCCTTCATGCCGTGCTCCTTCACCATCCCCTAGGGCTCTGGCTTGAAGTGGGAGCCAGCATGGTTCTTCCTGCCTTGCAGGAGACCGGTCTCCATCCGCAGCCCCTTTTGGATCCTGCCAGACGGAGCACTCATCCCTCAGGGACCTGGCCCTGCGTCTCACAAGCTAAGTATATGAGACTTGGTTATTGAGGGGTCCCTTGTACTTTATTGTTGGGGAGAGTGTGCTGTGTAACTATGCTGACATTTCCGGCCGGTTCTCTGGTTTTCACCGGAGAACCGCGCCGATGGTGCCTGCTAGCCGGCTGCATTGTTAAATTTAGGCCCCGGCTTTGCCTGAGGCCTACTTTCGTTTTCACTGCCCCTGCATGTCAATCATGCAGAGGGACAGTGCGGCTCCGCCCAGCGGCTGTTCAGCACAGGGAAGGGACACTCCTCTCTGAGGAGGAAAGATTCCCTCCCCTGTATACCTCCTTTGCCCTCCAGTTCCCGCTCTTAGAGTTGGCCCCGCCTCCTCTCCTTGCTCCGGCGCCATTTTATCAGCGTTCTCACACTGATCGGAGCTGGCTGCAGCATCTCTCTGGGGGTCCGGCCTGTGGGATCTGGAGGGCACACAAAACGGTCTGGTAAGCCACAACCTCCGGTTGTGGACCTGCTTATATACTCTCTGGGGGCCATTCTAGCTCAGAACCCCCACTTCAGCAGCATGTCTCACACAAGGAGCAAGGCTGCAAGGCTGTACTCTATATGCACTGCATGTAAGCGCGTACTGCCTGAACCGAGCACATATCCACATTGTGATGCCTGCTCTAACATGGTGGTGCCTCAGCCTGAGGTCTCATCCCCAGTGGTCCCTCCGGCTGCTCCGGCTCCTGTGGCTGAACCCCCAGCTTGGGTAGAATCCTTCTCTAAGTCTATCTCCCAGTCCTTTGCTGACTCCATGGGACAGCTGTCCCGGACTCTGCTGAGCATGCATCAGCCCCCTTCACAGGGTGCCCCTGCTGCTACGGCTCGCTCAGCAGAGCTCGCAGAGGATTCTTCATCTGGTCCCAGACCCCGTCCTCCTAAAAGGAGACGCAGGGGCTTCTCTCCTTCCTCGTCCCGCTGCTCTGATTCACGAGCTGAATCGCAGGACGAGGAGGATGCTTTTACTGTGGGCTCGGACGCTACCTCCATGTGCCCCATTGATCTCACCGAGGGTGATGCAGATGTTAGTGATTTGATTGCGTCCATTAATTCTGTACTGGACCTCAATCCACCAGTATCAGAGGAACAACCCTCTCTGGTAGAAAAACACCAGTTTACCTCACCTAAGAGAGCAAGGAGTGTGTTTTCTAACCACTCCAGTTTTCAGGCCACTGTGACCAAGCCCAGGGCCTGTCCTGACAAACGCTTCCCAAAGCGTAGTTCTGATGACCGTTTTCCCTTTCCACCAGAGGTGGTCAAGGAGTGGGCTCTTTCACCAAAGGTAGACCCTCCGGTGTCTAGAATCTCAGCCCGGACAGTTGTATCTGTGGCTGATGGCACCTCACTTAAGGATTCCACTGACCGCCAGGTTGACCTTCTGGCCAAATCTGTATATGAAGCGGCAGGGGCCTCGTTCTCCCCATCTTTTGCTGCAGTGTGGGCTCTTAAAGCCGTCTCTGCTTCTCTGGAGGAGATGCATTCACTCACCAGGGACTCTATGCCCGAAATGGTTGCCTTAACTTCCCAGGCTTCAGCCTTTTCATCCTATGCCATGTCTGCCATTCTGGAGGCTTCTCACCGCACGGCGGTGGCTTCGGCTTATTCCCTCGCCATACGCAGGATCTTGTGGCTGCGAGAGTGGAAAGAAGACGCTTCTTCCAAGAAGTACCTTGCTGGGCTCCCATTTGCTGGGCCCCGGCTGTTCGGCGAACAACTGGATGAAATTATTAAGGAGGCTACTGGCGGGAAGAGTACTTCCTTGCCACAAACTAAAACCAGGAAACCTGTCCAAGGCAGGAACCAGTCGAGGTTTCGTTCCTTTCGTTCCTCTAGGTCATCCTCTAAGCCCTCAGCCTCGTCCACTAACTCAGCCAAGGACCGAGAACCCAGCTGGCGCACGAGGCCGTGTCCTCAGAAGGCCGCAGGAGCCGCTGCCACTAAGGCAGCCTCCTCTTGACTATCTGGCCGCGCCAGCAACGTCCTTGGTCGGTGGCAGGCTCTCCCACTTTGGCGACGTGTGATTTCAACACGTCTCCGATCAGTGGGTGCGGTATATCATCTCCCACGGCTACAGGATAGAATTCTCTTACAGCCCGCCAAACAGATTTTTTCTGTCCACTCCCCCCTGCTCCAAGGCCGCCGCCTTCTCTCAGGCCGTGGCATCCTTGCAGGCCAACGGAGTAATTGTACCGGTTCCCGCCCGGGAACGGTTCAGAGGTTTCTACTCAAATCTCTTCCTAGTCCCCAAGAAGGACAGTTCCTTCCGGCCCATCCTGGATCTCAAGCGTCTCAACAAGCATGTTCAGGTGCGCCACTTTCGCATGGAATCTCTGCGATCAGTCATTGCCTCAATGACCCAAGGAGATTTTCTAGCATCCATCGACATCAGAGATGCTTATTTGCATGTGCCAATTGCAGTTTCACACCAGCGTTGGCTACGTTTTGCAATCGGAGAGGAACATTTCCAATTCGTGGCTCTCCCCTTCGGGTTAGCCACGGCCCCTCGAGTATTCACCTAGGTCATGGCAGCAGTGGTTGTGGTTCTGCACCTCCAGGGGTTGGCAGTGATTCCTTACCTGGACGACCTTCTGGTCAAGGCTTCATCCAGTGCAGACTGTCAGCGGAGTGTCTAGCTCACTCTCGCCACTCTAGTCCAGTTCGGGTGGCTTGTCAATCTACCCAAGTCCACTCTGACTCCGACCCAGAGTCTTACGTACCTGGGGATGCAGTTCGAGACTTTGCCGGCACTTGTAAAGCTGCCCTTAGTCAAACAGTCCCTTCATCTGGCGGTGCGATCTTTGCTGAGGTCTCGCCGTCACTCCATCAGGCACCTAATGCAGGTGCTGGGTCAGATGGTGGCGTCAATGGAAGCGGTTTCCTTTGCCCAGTTCCATCTGCGTCCTCTGCAGCTGGACATTCTCCGCTGTTGGGACAAGCGGACTTTCTCCTTGCACAGGTTGGTGGCTCTGTCGCCACAGACCAGGGGCTCCCTTCAGTGGTGGCTTCGGCCCCTCTCTCTGTCTCAGGGACGCTCCTTCCTGGCCCCGTCCTGGGTGATCCTCACCACGGACGCCAGTCTAACCGGCTGGGGAGCAGTATATCTCCACCACAGAGCGCAGGGCACTTGGACTCAGTCCGAATCAGCCCTCTCGATCAATGTGCTGGAAATCAGAGCTGTGCTTCTAGCTCTCTTAGCCTTTCACCATCTGTTGGCGGGCAAGCACATTCGAGTCCAGTCAGACAACGCGACAGCGGTTGCCTACATCAATCACCAGGGTGGGACACGCAGCCGCCTGGCAATGTTGGAGGTTCAACGCATCCTTCAGTGGACAGAGGACTCTAAGTCCACCATATCCGCAGTCCACATTCCAGGCGTGGAAAACTGGGAGGCAGATTATCTCAGCCGCCAAACCGTGGACAGCGGCAAGTGGGCTCTGCATCCGGCAGTGTTTCGGACAATCTGCCGCAAATGGGGCACTCCGGAAGTGGATCTAATGGCATCCCGGCACAACAACAAGGTTCCGGTTTACGTGGCTCGCTCCCACGATCCCCAGGCCATTGCAGCGGACGCGCTGGTTCAGGATTGGTCCCAGTTTCGTCTGTCTTACGTGTTTCCCCCTGTAGCTCTCTTGCCCAGAGTCCTGCGCAAGATCAGAATGGAGGGCCGTCGGGTCATCCTCATTGCTCCAGACTGGCCCAGGCGAGCTTGGTACCGAAACCTGCTCCATCTGTCCGTAGAGGTGCCGTGGCATCTTCCGGACCGTCCAGACCTTCTCTCACAAGGTCCGTTTTTCCGCCAGAATTCTGCGGCTCTCAGATTGACGGCGTGGCTCTTGAGTCCTGGATCTTGACGACTTCTGGTATCCCTCCTGAAGTCATTTCCACTATGACTCGGGCCCGTAAGTCTTCCTCGGCCAAAATCTATCACAGGACTTGGAAGATTTTCCTGTCCTGGTGTCGCTTTTCCGGCCATGCTCCTTGGCCTTTTTCTCTGCCGATCCTCCTGTCCTTTCTACAGTCCGGTCTGCAGCTAGGACTATCCCTCAATTCCCTCAAGGGACAGGTCTCGGCTCTGTCAGTATTGTTCCAGCGGCGTATCGCCCGGCTGGCTCAGGTGCGCACCTTCATGCAGGGCGCATCTCATATCATTCCCCTTACCGGCGGCCTTTGGATCCCTGGGACCTTAATCTGGTCCTCACGGCCTTGCAGAAACCCCCTTTTGAGCCACTTAGGGAGGTTTCTTTGTCCTGTCTTTCACAGAAAGTGGTCTTTCTAGTGGCCATAACTTCCCTCAGGAGAGTCTCTGATTTGGCTGCTCTCTTCGGAGTCACCTTTTTTGTTTTTTCATCAAGACAAGGTGGTTCTCCGTCCGACTCCGGACTTTCTTCCTAAGGTGGTATCTCCTTTCCACCTTAACCAGGATATTTCCCTGCCTTCCTTTTGTCCAGCTCCTGTTCATCACTTTGAAAAAGCGTTGCATACTCTGGATCTGGTGCGGGCGCTCCGGATCTATGTGTCTCGCACCGCTGCTCTTAGGCGGTGCACCTCTCTTTTTGTGCTGACCTCAGGTCGGCGTAAGTGCCTCTCGGCTTCTAAGCCGACCCTAGCTCGTTGGATTAGGTCGGCCATTTCCGATGCCTACCAGAGTACTCAGGTGCCTCCCCCGCTGGGGATCATGGCACACTCGACCAGAGCTGTCGGTGCCTCTTGGGCTTTCAGGCACCAGGCTACGGCTCAGCAGGTCTGTCAGGCTGCCACTTGGACTAGTCTGCATACCTTTTCAAAGCACTACCAAGTGCATGCTCATGCTTCGGCAGATGTGAGCTTGGGCAGACGCATCCTTCAGGCGGCTGTCGCCCATTTGTGAAGTTAGGTTTCGCCTACTTCTCAGTTTTCTGTTTATTCCCACCCATGGACTGCTTTGAGACGTCCCATGGTCTGGGTCTCCCATAAGGAACGATGAAGAAAAAGAGAATTTTGTTTACTTACCGTAAATTCTTTTTTTTTATAGTTCCGTAATGGGAGACCCAGCACCCTCCCTGTTGCCTGTTGGCAGTTTTCTTGTTCCGTGTGTTTTCACCGGCTGTTGTTGTAGACAGAGTCTCTGGTTGTTCCGGTTCTTGCTCTATTTCTACTTGTGGGTGGCTGTCCTCCTTGAGGTTTTGCACTAAACTGGCTATAATTGGTTATCCAGGGGGCGTATATGCTCGGAGGGAGGAGCTACACTTTTTAGTGTAGTACTTTGTGTGTCCTCCGGAGGCAGAAGCTATACACCCATGGTCTGGGTCTCCCATTACGGAACTATAAGAAAAAGAATTTACGGTAAGTAAACAAAATTCTCTTTTTTGTGTACTCACCGTAAAATCTCTTTCTCTGAGTCTTCATTGGAGGACACAGGACCGTGGGTTATGCTGCTGTCACTAGGAGGCTGACACTAAGTAGACAAAAAATGTTAGCTCCTCCCCAGCAGTGTACACCCCGAGCCGGAGGCGGACTCAAATCAGTTTAGTGCACAAGCAGTAGGAAGAGTACCAAAACAACCATACATAATTCAAGGTAACAACTGTAACAAAGTAGCCGAGGAACATGGACCACTGAAATATGCAGACAATATGTAATGAAAAAAACCCCAAAACCAAGCAGGGTGGGTGCTGTGTCCCCCAATGAAGACACAGAGAAAGAGATTGTACGGGGAGTACAAAAAAAATCCTTCTTTCTCTTTTGTTTCATTGGGGGACACAGGACCATGGGACGTCCAAAAGCAGTCCCTGGGTGGGAATCGGCAAGCATCGCAGATAGGAAGAAAACTGCCTCCCTCGGCGGGCTTGTAAAATATGTGAATGCTCGTACTTTGTTGCAGGTGTGCAACTGCCGCCTGCAAAACCTTTCTCCCAAGACTGGCAGCCGCCGATGTTTGGGTGTGAATATGGTAGAACCTAGTAAAGGTATGCAGACTAGACCAGGTGGCGACCCTGCAGACCTGGTCGGCCAACGCCTGATGCCTAATCGCCCAAGAGGCTCCCACTGCACGGTTAGAGTGCGCCTTTACTCCCCGCGGCGGATGCCTGTCCTTTATCCGATAGCCCTCAGATATGGCGGAACGTATCCATCTGGCAAGTGTGGCCTTGGACGCCGGCATACCCCTTTTGGGACCAGATGGAAGGATGAACAGACCGTCTGCCTTACGGAAAGGTGCGGTCCTGGAGACATAGATTCTGAGGGCTCGCACCAGGTCCAAAGTGTGCAAAGCCCTTTCCAGGCTGTGAGAAGGACCAGGACAGAAGGACAATTTCCTCGTTCAGATAGAACGGTGAAACCACCTTGGGCATAAAGGAGGGGTCCGGCCGGAGCACCGCCTTATCTTGGTGGAAGACCAAGAAGGAGAGCAACAAGAGAGCGCTGCCAGTTCTGACGTTCTTCGTATAGAAGTGATGGCAATGAGGAATACCACTTTCCACGACAGGTGAGAGAGGGAAGAGTCTCGTAAGGGCTCAAAAGCAGAACCTTGAAGCGAACCCAGCACTAGATTAAGGTCCCACGGTTCTAGTGGACGACAATACGGCGGAGCAAGATGGGCAACTCCCTGGATGAAGGTTTTAATCTCCGGGCGAGAAGCGAGCGACCTCTGAAAAAGGATTGACAGAGCCGACACTTGGCCTTTAAGTGTGGCGAGGGAGAGACCCGCATCCAGACCTGACTGCAAGAATGCCAGTAATGAAGGAAGGGAGAAGGAGAGAGGAGAAGAGATGCTGTGTTCCTCACACCACCGGAGGAAAACTCTCCACGTGCGGTAGTATATCCTTGAAGAAGATGGCTTCCTAACCCTAATCATTGTCTGAATCATCCTTGATGAAAAGCCTGCCTGAGCTAGTACCCAGGAGCCAGGCTGTCAAATTTAGGACCTCTGAGTTCTGGTGGAAGAGGGGTCCCTGCCACAGAAGATCCGGACGGTCTGGAAAACGCCACGGGGCGTCTGCGAGGAGCTGAGTGAGTTCCGCGAACCATGCTCGCCTGGGCCACTCTGGAGCCACCAGAATGACTGGGATTCCTCCTGTCTTGATTTTCTTGAGAACCCTCGGGATCAGGGGAAGCGGTGGGAAGATGTACGGGAGCCTGAACTGGCTCCACGACAGGGTGAGGGCGTCGACCCCTAGTGCCAGGTGGTCGCGGTACTGCGCGATGAACCATGAAACCTGACAGTTGAATCGGGAGGCCATTAGGTCCACATCTGGAGTCCCCCATCTGCCGCAGATCTGGTTGAAGACTTCACTGTTGAGGGACCATTCGCCTGAGGCGAGGCCTTCCCTGCTGAGGAAGTCGGCCGCCCAATTGTCCGCGCCAGGGATGTGTACTGCCGAGATCATAGAGTGATGAGACTCGGCCCAGACCAAGATCTTCTTGACTTCTCTCATCGCCCTGACACTCCTTGTTCCTCCCTGGTGGTTGATATACGCCACCGCCGTGGCATTGTCCGACTGGATCCTGACTGGGCAACCCTGTACTGGGTGCTGAAACTGTTGCAAGGCTCGCAGGATGGCTCTGATCTCCAGAATGTTGATCGGGAGACAACTCTCTCGAGGCGTCCATCGGCCTTGCGCTGTGTGACGCTGGAATACTGCACCCCAGCTTTGGAGACTGGCGTCGGTGGTCACTATCCTCCAGGGGAGCGGAAGGAATGATCTGCCTAGCGAGAGGTTGCGAAGACTGGTCCACCAATGGAGTGAGTGGCGGGTCTCCGGCGATAGATGGTATCTGTGGTCCAGAGAAAAGGGGGATTTGTCCCACTTCTTCAGCAAGGCCAGCTGGAGAGGCCAAAGATGAAACTGGGCAAAGGGTACCTCTTCTATCGCCGCCACCATCTGACCGAGGACTCGCATACCGAACCTGATGGAAATTGGGTGCGGATGGCAGAGAGTACGGAGGCCTCAGTGCAGGGAAGAGATCTTCTCTTGTGTGAGGAATACCCAACCTTGGATGGTATCGAATACCATGCCTAAAAAGGTGATTATCCGGGCCGGGGCAGAGAGGACTTCTTCCGATTGATCAGCCACCCCAGCCGCGAAAGGGTGTCGATAGTGATCTGAACCCCAAGACGACAGTCCTCGAAGGACGAACCTTTGACCAACAACACCTCTGGAATGTAGGACAGACATGGCAGCTGCCATGACCTTTGTGAAGACTCGGGGGGCAGATGCGAGGCCGAAGGGCAGAGCCGTGAACTGGAAGTGGTCCTCTGCTATCGCAAAGCAGAGGAACTGTTGGTGGGATTGGGCTATCGGAACGTCAAGATAGGTGTCTTGAATGTCCAGCGACGCCAGGAATTCGCCGACCTCCATTGACACGATCACAGAGCGGAGGGACTCCATGCGGAATGCTCGAGGCCTCACCGATCTGTTAAGAAGCTTCAGGTCGAGGACGGGTTGGACCGAGCCGTCCATCTTGGGGACCACAAAGAGGTTGGAATAAAACCCCATGAAGCGTTCTGAGGGGAGGGACTGGTACCACGACTCCGGATTGAAGGAGAGACTCTATGGAGAGAAAGAATGCGCCGGAGACTCGGGAGGGCGCAATTGGAAAAACGTCTCGGTGGCCTTGAATCGAACTCTATCTTGTAGCCTGAGACAATGATCTCTCTGACCCAGGCATCCACGGTTAAGGGGAGCCAGACGTGCTGGGAACCAAGACAGGCGCCCCCCACGAGTCTGGTGCAGCTGTGCGCAGACCGCGAGTCACTTGGAGGAGCGTCGTTGGTACCTAGGGGCGGACTTCGTGGACTGGCGGGGACTTGAACGCCAGGAGAGGTTGGCTTGAATGATGGGGCCTTCCTGTCCCTCGGAGGGGAGCGAGTCTTCCGAGGTTGAGGTGGGGAGTTGAAGCTGCAAAAGGACTGGAACCGAGCGATGGGACGTCGATTCTGGACGCATTTGGGCCGAAATTGGGGGAGAGATGTACTCTTTCCCCCCGTCGCCACGGAGATCAACTGGTTTAGCCTATCTCCGAAAAGACGTTCCCCCAAGAACGGCAGGCCAGTCAGCGACTTTTTAGAGGCCTCATCCGCGTTCCAGGTCCTCAGCCAGAGGGCTCGACGGACGGCCACACTGTTGCTAGAGGCCTGGGCCGCGCAATTGGCAGACGCCAGGGCTGCGTTGAGAAGGTACTCACCCGTGAGTGAAATCTGCGAAGAGATGTTAACCAGATCTGGATTGGCAGAGATGGCACGGAGTCCGCTGCGTAGGGTGTCCGCCCAGGACATCAGTGCTTTCGCAACCCACACCGAGGCAAAGGTCAGGGAGAGGGATGCACCCGCTGCCTTGAAAGCCGAACGGGCTAGCCTGTCAATGGTACGGTCCGTGGAGTCCTTGAGAGACTTACCATTAGGGAGAGGTAGGACTGTGTGAGAAGACAGGCAGGAGACTGGGGGTTGACTACATGGGAGCCTGCCCATTCTTTTCGGAGCCATTCCGGAAAGGGATAATGTAAATTAATGGACTTACCGCTGGTAAACGCCCTGTCTGGCTGTTGCCTGTGATTGCGCAGTAACTCAGCGAACTCTGGATGTCCACTGAATGCGTTATGAGTCCCCTTCATCCGCTTAAAGGAGACCCTGGGTGCTCTGAGAGGAGACGGGGGTCCGTCTGTACCTTTTTTAGCGTCTGATTCACTGCTTCTACCAGGCTATCAACCATGCGGCGAACATCAGCCGCCTGCTCTGAATCCAGCAGAGGTGCCGCATCTGAATCATCACTGGAGAGGTCGGAGGACTCCCGGGAGGAGTGGTAGTCTGGAGCTCGGGATGAGGGTGAAGCCTGGGAGGACGCAGAAGATGAGACCTGGCGGGTCCGCTTCTGAGCAGTAGGTGATGTCCCTGGGATGGGGCTCACCTCCTCCTGAGGAGATTGCGCTAGGCCTGCGGGGGTATGGCCGAGCGTCGGCAAAAGGCGCAGCGCTTGCTCAATGGTCCGAGAAGCCTCAGAGAGGGAATCTATGGACTGAGACAGGGACGGCAGTCAGTCGGGGGGGGCGGGACGCAGTGCCCTGCAGTGTCGGAGGCTGCGGCGGCAGTATCTGAGGTGTCGGCGGAGAAGTCCTGCGGAGGCTGCGGGTCTGCAGAGCAGCCGGAGCATAGCGGGACGTCCTGGCCTAGAGGGAATTTGGTTTTGCAGGTGGAGCACACGAAAAACAAGGCAAAGGGGGGCCTGCTTGGATCGGGCGGACCTAGAATTAGGCATGGATGCAATGGTACTCTCACTGGGGCTGCTAGGAAGGAGACAGGAGAGGGACCAAACAGTCACTAAACTAAGTGAGGGCTACCTAGTGAGGGCTACTCCGTAGGAGCAGAGCTTACCCGGGTCCTGTGTGCTGCCCACCAGTCCAGAGAGAGGAATCCAGGTGACACCGGAGCCCGGAGGAAAAGAACAGCGCACTACAGCCTCAGCAAACCGGGAGGAAGGATAAAGATGGCGAGGGGACGCTGAAGGAGGCTGGGGGAGGAGCGGAGGAGAGCGCGAAAAAACACATCCACCGCCCACACTGTAATGCCTGGAGGCTGAGCGGTGGGCGGAGGCGGAATGGCCGGCGGCCAATAGTGCCGCAGCAGGGGGCGTGGCTGAGACGCAGGGTGACTAGGCCGAGACCGGGGCCTAAATTTGCAGCTGCCGAGAGGGAGAAGGTAAGGGAAGCGCAGTCCTACCTGTTCACAGCGGCGCAGCTCCAGCGATGCAGGCAGAGCGCTCTGCACATGCCTGTGTGCAGCGCACACCGGAAGGTAGGTCTGCGGGCTCCAGGAAAGTGGAGTGGAGAGGCAGGGAGGTGGACGCCAGGTGGGGGGTAGGAACCCCTCTGCAGGTGCAGGCAGCGATGCGGGCCCCATCAGACATTCAGACGCACTGCGGAGGTCCGGTGCCTGCTGCGTGGCCCTGTGCACCCTTTGGGGTAATACCGCAGGGTGGATCAGGGGTGCCCATGAAGGATCTGCCCCACATGCAATTCCGGGAGTGGTACCACGGGAATGGACGGGGGAGAGGGCCCGTCATCTCAAGCCTCTGCGACCCTGGGGAGTGGTACCCACAGGGCTGGAGAGGATGAGGGATGAAAAAGGACAAAACCTGCAGAAAAGAGAAAAAAACAGGAATAAGAGCGATGAGCAGCGCCGAGAAAAAAGGAAAAATACACAAAAAAATCAAATGGCTGAGGGGGGCCGAGACGGCCCACATCAGCCTCCTACGACACTAAGCAAAACCGATTTGAGCCCGCCTCCGGCTCGGGGTGTATACTGCTAGGGAGGAGCTAACATTTCTTTATCGTTCCTTTGGGAGACCCAGACCTTGGGTGTTTAGCTTCTGCCTCCAGAGGACACACAAAGTACTACACTTAAAAGTGTAGCTCCTCCCTCTGAGCTTATACACCCCCTGGTGAACCAGTCCCAGCCAGTTTATCGCTTTGTGTTCAGGAGGCATACATCCACACATACATTCTCATGATTTTTTTTCTTTTTTTGGAAGAGATTGAAGAAGTGCGGGTCCACGTCTGGACTCCCGGTATGTTCCTTCTCACCCCACTGTGTCGGCGGTGTTGTAAGGTTGATTTCCAAGGCTGGAGCCTTACATGCCGTGCTCCTTCACCATCCCTCCTGGGCTCTGGCTTGAAGTGGAAGCCAGCACGGTCTCCATGCCAGGCTGGAGACCGGTCTCCATCCACAGCCCTTTGAGGATTCTGCTAGACCGGAGCACTCATCCCCAGGGACCTGGCCCTGCGTCTCAGCAGCTAAGTACCTGAGACGTTTATATGTTGGGGGTCCCTGTTCTTTATTGTATGGGGAGAGTATGCTGAATGTATTTATTTTGGCATTTCCGGCGGGTTCTCTAGCTTTCGCCCGAGAACCGCGCCGATGGTGCCTGCGCGTCGGCCTCGCCGCTTAAATTTAGGCCCCGGCTTTGCCGGAGGCCTAGTTTCTGTTAACTACCCTCGCATGTCACTCATGCAGAGGGACAGGCACGGCTCCTCCCGGCGGCCGTCCTGCACAGGGGAGGGACACTCCCCACTGCTGGGGCGTGTCTCCTCCCCTGCAGGTCTCTATGGGCCTCCAGTTCCCGCTCTCCTACAGGAACGCCCCAAGTCCCGCCCCCTCTCTTTGCTCCGGTGGCCATTTTCTTAGGCAGAGTTCACTCTGCGCTGGGCCTTTCTGCACTCTGCATCCCTGCTGAGGTGCTGTGCATTGGGGGTCCGGACTTCGGGATCTGGAGGGCACACAACACCGCTTCCAGCAGTCTGGTAAGCCACAGCCGGTCTCTGGTTGTGGACCTCTGTATATTCTCCCTGGGGTTCATTCTCTTGCAGAGCCCCCACTCCAGCAGCATGTCTCACACGAGGAGCAAGGCTCCAAAGCTTTATACTGTATGCGCTGCATGTAAGCTCCTGCTGCCTGAGCCGAGCACCTATCCACATTGTGATGTCTGCTCTAACTTGGCGGTGCCACAGCCTGGAGTCTCACCCCCAGTGGTGTCTCCGGCTGCCTCTGCACCTGTGGCTGAACCCCCGGCCTGAGTAGAGTCCTTCTCTAGGTCTATATCCCAGTCATTTGCTGAGTCCATGGGACTTTTGTCCAGGACTTTGATGAATATGCATCAGCTCTCCTCACAGGGTGCCTCTAATGCTCTTGCTAAGGGTCCTTTAGGATCCCTATCCTCTGACCTCCGTCTATCGGAGCTCACAGAGGATTCATCATCAGGTCCCAGACCCCGTCCTCCTAAGAGAAGGCGCAGGGTTTCCTCTCCCTCCTCATCCTGCGGCTCTGATTCAAGAGCTGACTCGCAAGATGAGGAGGATGCCCTTACGGGGGGCTCGGAGACTAACTCCATGTACCCCATCGATCTCGAGGGTGACTCAGATCTTAGTGACTTGATTGCTTGTATTAATTCTGTGCTGGATCTCAATCCGCCAGTATCAGAGGAGCAACCCTCTCTGGCAGAAAAGCACCAGTTTACCTCGCCTAAGAGAGTAAAGAGTGTGTTCTTTAACCACTCCAGTTTTCAGACCGCTGTGACCAAACCCAGGGCCTGTCCTGACAAACGCTTCCCAAAGCGTGGTTCTGATGACCGTTTTCCCTTTCCACCTGAGGTGGTCAAGGAGTGGTCTCACTCCCCAAAGGTAGACCCCCCGGTGTCTAGGCTCTCAGCCCGGAACGTTGTGTCGGTGGCTGACGGCACCTCACTTAAGGATTCCACTGACCGTCAGATTGACCTTCTGGCCAAATCTGTGTATGAAGCGGCGGGGGCCGCATTTTCCCTGACTTTTGCAGTAGTGTGGGCTCTCAAAGCCATCTCTGCTTCTCTAGAGGAGATGCATTCCCTCACCAAGGAATCTATGCCTGAGATGGTTGCCTTAACTTCTCAAGCTTCAGCCTTTTCATCTTATGCCATGTCTGCCATGCTAGAGGCTTCTCACCGCACTGCGGTGGCTTCGGCTAATTCCCTCGTTATCCGCAGGATCTTGTGGCTTCGAGAGTGGAAGGCAGACGCTTCTTCAAAGAAGTACCTTGCTGGGCTCCCTTTTGCTGGTTCCCGGCTGTTCGGTGAACAGCTGGATGAAATTATTAAGGAAGCTACTGGCAGGAAGAGTACTTCCATGCCACAAACCAAGACCAGGAAACCCGCCCAGGGTAGGAATCAGTCAAGGTTTCGTTCCTTTCGTTCCTCCAACTGGTCGTCCTCTAAGCCCTCCGCCTTGTCCGCTAACTCAGCTAAGGACCAGAAATCCAACTGGCGCCCAAAAGCGCGTCCGCAGAAGACCGCAGGAGGTTCTGCCACTAAGGCAGCCTCCTCGTGACTCTCTGCCCGCTCCAGCAACGTCCTTAGTCGGTGGCAGGCTCTCCCACTTTGGCGACGCTTGGTTAAAACAAGTCTCCGATCAGTGGGTGAGAGATATCATATCTCACGGCTACAGGATAGAATTCTCTTCCAGCCCGCCAAACAGATTTTTTCTCTCAACTCCCCCCTGCTCCAAGGCCGCCGCCTTCTCACAGGCCGTGGCATCCTTGCAGGCAAACGGAGTAATTGTACCAGTTCCCGCTCGGGAACGGTTCAGAGGTTTTTACTCAAACCTCTTCCTAGTTCCCAAAAAGGACGGTACCTTCCGGCCCATCCTGGATCTCAAGCTTCTCAACAAGCATGTTCGGGTGCGGCATTTTCGCATGGAGTCTCTGCGATCAGTCATTGCCTCAATGACCCAAGGGGATTTCCTGGCGTCCATCGACATCAGAGATGCCTATCTACATGTGCCAATTGCAGTTTCACACCAGCGTTGGTTACAATTTGCAATAGGAGAGGATCATTTCCAATTCGTGGCTCTCCCCTTCGGGTTAGCCACGGCCCCTCGGGTATTCACCAAGGTCATGGCAGCAGTGATTGCGGTTCTGCACCTCCAGGGGTTGGCAGTGCTCCGTTACCTGGACGACCTTCTAGTCAAGGCTCCATCCAGCGCAGACTGTCAGTGGAGTGTCTCGCTCACTCTCGCCACTCTAGCCCAATTCTTCCCAAATCCACTCTGACTCCGACCCAGAGTCTCACGTACCTAGGGATGCAGTTCGAGACTTTGCCGGCACTTGTGAAGTTGCCCTTAATCAAACAGCAGTCACTCCAGCTAGCGGTGCGCTCTCTGCTGAGGCCCCGCCGTTATACCCTCAGGCGTCTGATGCAGGTGCTGGGTCAAATGGTGGCGTCCATGGAGGCTGTTCCCTTTGCCCAGTTCCATCTGCGCCCCCTGCAGCTGGACATTCTCCGCTGTTGGGACAAGTGGCCTTCCTCCTTACACAGGTTAGTGGCTCTGTCGCCACGGACCAGGAGCTCTCTTCAGTGGTGGCTTCGGCCCCTCTCCCTGTCCCAAGGGCGCTCCTTCCTGACCCCGTCCTGGGTGATTCTCACCACGGATGCCAGTCTATCCGGCTGGGGAGCGGTATGTCTCCACCACAGAGCGCAGGGCACTTGGACTCCGTCCGAGTCAGCCCTTTCAATCAATGTGCTGGAAACCAGAGCCATGCTTCTAGCTCTCCTAGCATTTCACCACCTGTTGGCGGGCAGGCACATTCGAGTCCAGTCAGACAACGCGACAGCGGTTGCCTACATCAATCACCAAGGCGGGACACGCAGCCACCTGGTAATGATGGAGGTACAACGCATCCTTCAATGGGTGGAGGACTCCAAGTCCACCATATCCGCAGTCCACATCCCAGGCGTGGAAAACTGGGAGGCAGATTATCTCAGCCGTCAAAGCGTGGACGGTGGCGAGTGGTCCCTGCACCCGGCAGTGTTTCAGTCAATCTGCCGCAAATGGGGCACTCCGGACGTGGACCTAATGGCATCCCGTCACAACAACAAAGTTACTGTTTACGTGGCTCGCTCCCACGATCCTCAGGCCTTCGCCGCGGACGCTCTGGTTCAAGACTGGTCCCAGTTTCGTCTGTCCTACGTGTTTCTCCCTCTAGCTCTCTTGCCCAGAGTCCTGCACAAGATCAGAATGGAGGGCCGTCGAGTCATCCTCATTGCACCGGACTGGCCCAGGCGAGCTTTGTATCCGGACCTGCTCCAACTGTCCGTAGAGATGCCTTGGCATCTCCCGGACCGTCCAGACCTACTCTCGCAAGGTCCGTTTTTCCGCCCGAATTCTGCGGCCCTCAAATTGACGGCGTGGCTCTTGAGTCCTGGATTTTGACGGCTTCTGGTATTCCTCCTGAAGTCATCTCCACTATGACTCGGGCCCGTAAGTCTTCCTCCGCTAAGATCTATCACAGGACTTGGAACATTTTCCTGTCCTGGTGTCGCTCTACCGGCCATCCTCCTTGGCCATTCTCTTCGCCGACCCTTCTGTCTTTTCTACAGTCCGGTCTGCAGCTAGGACTGTCCCTCAACTTTCTCAAGGGACAAGTCTCAGCTCTGTCAGTTCTGTTCCAGCGGCGTCTCGCTCGGCTGGCTCAGGTCTGCGCCTTCATGCAAGGCGCGTCTCACATCATTCCGCCTTATCGGCGGCCCTTGGATCCCTGGGACCTTAACTTGGTCCTCACGGTATTGCAGAAACCCCCTTTTGAGCCTCTTAGGGAGGTTTTTTTGTATCGTCTTTCTCAGAAAGTGGCCTTTCTGGTTGCCATAACTTCTCTCAGGGGAGTCTCTGATTTGGCTGCGCTCTCCTCGGAGTCACCTTTTTTAGTTTTTCATCAAGACAAGGTGGTTCTCCGTCCGATTCCGGACTTTCTTCCTAAGGTGGGCTCTCCCTTCCACCTTAACCAGGACATTACCTTACCTTCCTTCTGTCCGGCCCCTGTTCATCGCTTTGAAAAAGCGCTGCATACTCTAGATCTGGTGCGTGCTCTCCGGATCTATGTGTCTCGCACCGCTGCGCTCAGGCGGTGCACCTCTCTTTTTGTGCTAACCACAGGTCGGCGCAAGGGCCTCCCTGCTTCTAAGCCGACTTTAGCCCGTTGGATTAGATCGACTATTTCGGACGCCCACCAGAGTACTCAGGTGCCTCCCCCGCCGGGGATCAAGGCACACTCGACCAGAGCTGTCGGTGCCTCTTCGGCTTTTAGGCACCAGGCTACGGCTCAACAAGTCTGTCAGGCTGCCACTTGGACTAGCCTGCATACCTTCTCGAAGCACTACCAAGTGCATGCTCATGCTTCGGCAGATGCGAGCTTGGGCAGACGCATCCTTCAGGCGGCTGTCGCCCATTTGTGAAGTTAGGTTCTGCCTACTTCTTAGTTTTTCTGTTTATTTCCCGCCCAGGGACTGCTTTGGAACGTCCCATGGTCTGGGTCTCCCAAAGGAACGATAAAGAAAAAGAGAATTTTGTTTACTTACCATAAATTCTTTTTCTTATAGTTCCGTATTGGGAGACCCAGCACCCTCCCTGTTGCCTGTTGGCAAATTCTTGTTCCGCGTGTTATCACCGGCTGTTGTCGTGGACAGAGTCTCCGGTTGTTCCGGCTCTTGCTCTGTTCTACTTGTGGGTGGCTATTCTCCTTCTGCTTTTGCACTAAACTGGCTGAGACTGGCTCACCAGGGGGTGTATAAGCTCAGATGGAGGAGCTTCACTTTTAAGTGTAGTACTTTGTGTGTCCTCCGGAGGCAGAAGCTAAACACCCAAGGTCTGGGTCTCCCAATACGGAACTATAAGAAAAAGAATTTACGGTAAGTAAACAAAATTCTCTTTTTTATGTCTCCTTAGTGTCAGCCTCCTAGTGACAGCAGCATACACCCATGGTCCTGTGTCCCCCAATGAAACGAAAGAGAAATAAAGTTTAAACAGTCAAACACTATGAAAAAAGGGAAAAAAATTAAAACAAATATTAATTAAATCATAATGAAATTAGTTATAGTTAATAAAATTATAGCGAAGTTTTTTCTTTTTCTTTTGTCACAAGTCAGCTTATGGGATCACCAGTGAGGTTCTCTTGAGTTAGGCCTCTTCAGACCTAACTAAGATCGAGCGCTCGGAGAGAAAAGACCAGCATCCATGTGGGCATGATCAATTTCTTCTGTTTATTTCATCAAAGTACAGTTTATTTATACCATTTACAGATCAATGTGATATTGCAAAAGAAAAAGAAAAAACTTCGAGCTGAACTTTACTAATTGTTCATATGACCTTTAAGTTTTAGCAAAACAAAAATGTAGAGTCATGCATATGAGATAAGAAGAACATTTAGAAACCATAATAATCCTTGAGTCTGTCTCTTATTCCGTAGGCTCCATAATGACTATGAACTACCATCAGATATACTTACTAATAACAATAAATCTTTAATAAAGGAAAAGAGAAACTATTAACCCTTCTATATCAATTTCCCCCTTTTGTAAATGGTATAACCTTCACTACACGGTCAGTAGGCGTCCAAACAGGAGCTGCTGGCTCATGGGCCTAGTACCCATGAGGGGTCTTCCTACCACTTCACCCATCCACCCTCAGTGTGGACACCTACTCCCGGTCAGCAGAGGCCATTTGGGGTCCGTAGTAAACTACAGAGGGTTCAATGCTGGGACTCTTAGAACATACATTATTCAATAGTTTAGGTAATGCATATATCAATGTTTTTACAGCTATATAAAGCAGTAGACAGAACAACAATATTTGCATACAGGTTTGTATAATGCCAGAAACCCAACCTGCTATGCCTTTAAACCAATTGGCTGGATTCATAAAAGAAAATGTATTTCCCCACCAGGAGTCCTTGTTGGCATCGTGCTCTTTTAACCATTTATCCCTAAGTTCACTTGTTTTCTGTATATCTGCTCTAACCTGGAGGTTGCCTGCAGGGTCAATGTAATGGCAACAGGCAGGACCAATTATTTGACACATTCCGCCGTCTTTTGCTGTCACAAAGTCTAGCACTATAGTATGCTGGTTAGTGACTACAATTAATTGTTTTTGTATAGCATTGGTAGCATTTAGAATCTCAAGAACCCGAAAAATTTGATCATCCAGGTAGTCAGTGGACTCTACTAGCTTGTCCCACATTTGCATTAAGAAAGGGTGTATGAAAATAGCACTAAATACCTTATTTGCTTTTCCCAATTCTACTACATGAGGCCTACCATTTGGCCGGGGTTTATTATCTGCTGCTCGTTTATACAAGGTATGAATTGGGACAGCTGCTACATCTACTTCACTATGAGGAACTATGAAAGTGGCTGGTGTAAGTCTGGCAAGTGTGCAGACCCCTCTCATGTCAGGGCTCACCCACTTGTGAGCACGATTCCCACAAACCAAAAACACTCCCTCTGGGAAAATACAAAAGTGAGTTTGACTTTGTACACAATAAAGCAGATTCAGAAGCCCCTTCATGACTTTATGAGCACACCACGTATTGTTCATTTGTTTTCCGGTCATACCCGAGATACAGCTACCCCGCTCCCTCCTAAAAGTCCGTCTAATAAATGATGATGTACAGCCCTCAATACCCTTCTGATATACTGTCTCATTGTCCTTGGTTGAGTCATGTGTATGTATATAGAAACAGTTATTGTCTTCTCCACAATTTCCAACACCATTGTATTGAAGACTGAACCATAATCCATCATGGGGAATGGGGCCCGAATGAGGAATCTTAGTCTTTATTTTGGCAATTATGCCCATGTCTGAATCGTATTCCATCCACCACGAGTATCCATCGGGTCGAGTGATATTTAGCTGGAACCAGGGTTTAGTGACCCATCCAACTATAGTCAATGTAGCAGATACATCACGAGGTACATCTTCTCCCAAAAATCTAGATTGAGTCCAGGTTTCATTGTGTATACAGTCTGGTACCAATACCTCCTGTGGTTCCAGAGGTAAGGCTAAATAAGGCATAGTCTTTGAAGAAATAGGACTGTGTGTGCAGATCCAACAGTCTTTTGGCTTTTCTCCCTCCATGTCCTCAGTAAGAGAAATATGGTGGCGAATGAGTTTATTATCCCAGTCCGTATTAAAAAGTTCGCTCAGTGTCTTTGTTTGTTGCAGCAACCCTGCTACACCTAGCAGGATAATTAGCAAGACTGTCATTCTGCCGGTGGAGTGACCTTTTTACAGTGACTGGCGTGGATCCAGGTGGGTTTTCCCTCAAGTTTCACTGAGGTGGATGTGGTCAGCTGGACTTGGAATGGGCCATCAAAGCGTGGATCTAGGCTCCTTCTCACGTGTCTGCGCACGACCACCCAATCACCTGGATTCAGCTGATGCACATCTGCACTTGCATTGGGATCTGGAATGGATGAAAAGACATGTTTATGCACCACATTAAGTCTTTCCTGTAAGGCCTGGACGTAGGCTGTCATAGTGCCGTGTTGCATCTGTAACACTTGTGGAAAGTAGAGACCTGTTTTTGGGGCACTACCAAAAAGGACTTCAAAAGGAGACAAGCCTGTCTTCCTATTTGGAGTGTGTCTGACTGAAAAGAGTGCCAGGGATAAGCACTCTACCCAATTCTTTCCTGTCTCTGCCATGGCCTTTTGAATTTTTAGTTTAAGTGTCCCGTTTAATCTCTCTACTTTTCCACTGCTCTGTGGATGATAAGGGGTATGGAATGCCTGCTCTATTCCCAGGGCCTGCATAATGTCCCTCATTATTTCTCCAGTGAAGTGTGTACCCCTGTCACTTTCTATGGCTTCTGGGATGCCATACCGACAGACTAGTTCCTTCATCAGTTTTTCTGCAGTTGTTTTAGCATTTGCACATTTTACTGGATAGGCCTCAACCCATCCTGAGAAGAGATCTACACATACCAGGACGTATTCATACACTCCTACCTTGGGTAGTTGTATGTAGTCTATCTGCAGTCGTTGAAACGGATAGAGCGGTTTGGGTGTTGCTTTCTTAGGGACTTTTACTGTTTTACCTGGGTTGTGTTGTGCGCAGATAATGCAGGATTGTACGTGTTTGGAGGCTACGTAACTGAAGCCAGGAGCGATCCAGAAGGCATTCACCTGGTTACACATGTGACTTTTTGAGGCGTGAGTGGGGCCATGTGTTGCTTGTGCCATCATAGGGAACAGGGACCTTGGTAAACACAACCTGTCCTTACTTTCCCATACTCCATTCGAGTTCAGCCCAGCTCCCATTTTCCCCCAGTGTTCCTTCTCTGTTTGGGCAGCCTGATGCTGGAGGGATTTCAGGACATCCAGACTCACTGTGGCTGGGACTTGCTGGCTCCCTGCCACTATCCTCTGATCCCTAGGCCTCTTTGCCGCTGCTTTCGCAGCCGCATCCGCCCTTCTATTGCCCGCTACCTCCAGTGAGTCACCTTTTGTGTGTGCTTTCACCTTAATGATGCCAACCTGGACTGGTAACATTAGTGCCTCCATTAACTGTTTTACCAATTCTGCATTTTTAATAGGCTTACCAGCTGACGTAAGAAAAGCTCTACTTCTCCAGATAGGGCCAAAATCATGACAGATCCCAAATCCATACTTTGAGTCTGAATAAACATTAATTTTCCTACCTGACCCCGCTCTACACGCCTCAATGAGCGCTGTTAGCTCCGCCTCCTGCGCGGACATGTGCGGCGGGAGTGGTTCAGCTCGGATTACCTCATGCGAGGATACTACTGCATATCCAGTGTAGAATCTCCCATCCAGGTGGTATCTGGAGCCATCTACAAAAAACTCAAAATCTGCATTAGTAATAGGTGTATCATAGACATGTGGAAAACCTGCTGTCTCCTGACTCATCAGCTCTATGCAGTCATGCTCGTGCGTCATGTCAAAGTATTCATCCTCACTTGCTACCATTGTCACCAATTCCCCCTTTCCTGAATCTACTGGCAAAAGGGTGGCTGGATTCAGAACATTACACCTCTTGAGGGTGACATACTCAGGAATCAGAAGGGCACATTCAAGTCTGAGCTGTCTGGCCATAGACAGGTGTTTTGGGTGGACTTGCACAAGTATAGCATGAATGTCATGCGGGGAGTAAATTGTTAAGGGAAATGTCAATGTGATCTCGCAAGCTTTCCCTAGCAGTACTGCAGCAGCCGCTACAGCACGGACACACGTGGGTGACCCTCTGACAACTGGGTCCAATCGCGCTGAGTAGTAAGCTATTGGTCTTTGTTTGTCACCATGTTGCTGTGTGAGGACGGCTGTCGCATGCCCTCCCTGTTCTGTGCAAAACAAGAAAAATGGTTGATCGTAATTTGGAATACCCAGGGCTGGGGCAGATACAATGAGTAGTTTAAGGGAATGAAAGGAATCAATAGCTTCCTGAGTGAGGTCAAAGGGGTCAGATGACAGACAATCATAGAGGGGTTGCATCATTTGCGAGGCAGACCTTATCCAAGGCCTGCAGTATGACACTAAGCCCAAAAAGGTGCGCAGTTGCCGGTGGGACCTGGGTAAGGAGAGATTTTGGACTGCTTGTTTTCTCTCCTCAGTCAGGTGTCTCGTACCTTCAGAGATACAGTGACCCAAAAATGTTACCTTTTGCTTACAGTACTGTAATTTTTCACGTGAAACTTTGCAACCATTCTCTGCCAGAAAACACAACAAAGAAATTGTGGCTTCCTTGCAGGACGTCTGGTCTGGACAGCAGAGCAAAAGGTCATCCACGTACTGCAATAGCGTAACCTGTGGATGAGGCGGTTGCCACCGCTCCAGAATTCCTGCCATAGCTGTAGAATAAATGGTAGGTGAATTCATTCCTCCTTGCGGGAGGACTGTCCACATGTACTGTTTCCCCTCATGTGTGAAGGCAAAAAGATACTGACAGTCAGGGTGTAGAGGCACTGAGAAAAAGGCATTTGCCAAATCAATTACTGTAAAACATTTGGAGGTCCCTGGGATTTGTGACAGTAAGGTATGTGGGTTTGGAACAATTGGTGTTACACTCTCAGTGACAGCATTGACAGCTCTCAAATCATGCACCATTCTGTACGTGTCAGGGGAACCTTTGGGCCCTTTTTTCTTGATTGGATACAAGGGAGTGTTACAGGGGGAGGACCTTTGTACTAGAGCCCCTGCTTCCACATATTCTCTTATATCTCTGGTCAGGGCCATTGATTTGGCTGGACTTAAGGGATACTGTTTTAAACAAGGAGGAGTGGAGCCTTCTTTTAATTTTATCATGACTGGGGGAATAGGAAGCCGACCAACATCAGTTTTTCCCTTTGCCCATACAATGTCTGGAACTTGTTGCATTGCTATGTCTTCACTAGTTCTGGTATCGGACACTCTCGCAGATTTGGACATGTACACCATTGCTGCAATCTTGCACAAGTGTTTGTCAGAGAGGGGACTTGTGACTGTAATACCTTCTGGGGTGTATTGTATGGTAGCCTGGATAGCACTTAACACATCAGCCCCCAGCAAATTCATAGGAGTGTTTTCACTAACAATAAGCTTTGTGAGAATTTCCTGGCTATCTTGTAATCTCAGCTTCATCTGTTTTGTCAAGGGAGTTTCAGACACCAATCCCTCCACCCCAACACACTCCACAGTCTCGTCAGTGATCATATCTGGCTTTATCAGGTCTTTATGTACCACAGTGCCGGCTGCCCCAGTGTCAATTAAAAATTCTGCCTCTTTCCCCCCTGGCATGGTTATGGTCGTAAGTAAGGTGGGACCAGGTCCTGAGGGAACGAAAACAGGGTACACATTTGTCACTGGGTTGCCAGTTTCCTAGGTCAGAGGCAAGGGAGGAGGGAAATCAGTCTGCTCACTCTCCTTTTTGGAGTTTTTGCACTGTCTGGCATAATGTCCATTCTGTCCACAATTCCAGCACTGTACGGTCGCTCGGTCACCTGGTGCCCCCCCCCTCTGTTTCCACTGTCTTCCTTGTGCTCTAGCATACATAACTGGTCGCTTGCATTTTGTCAGTTCAACCCCCTTAGCTACTTGCAGAAGGTCTGTTGGGTCCATGTTTCTCCACTCAGGTCTGGCTGTCTGTACTGCTTCTCGTAAAAACTTATTCATACCGTCAATGAATGCATTCACCAATATTTTGATATCAAGGTCGTTTCTTGCACTGTACCCCATGTCTGTCCACTTCAGCTGTAACCTCCCAAAGTACGTCTCTATACTCTCCCCTTTTTGCTGTGTCACGTCAGTCATCAGTACAGACTGCTCTGTTTGTTTCTTTGTAGCCCATCCTTTCAATGCCTCACAGTACGTCATTCCAGACCTCTCAGACTCAACGTCCATGACCCATGATTGCTCCTTCATCATATCAGTATGCGTCTTAATTATGTGTCCCAGCACGTCACCTGCTTTTGCAGTCACCAAACTCTCGAGGTCTGCCCAAGTGCATTTATAAGTCACCTGTATTGTCTGTATTTGCCTGTAAAATGGGAAAGGTTGGTTTTCAGGGTCAGGTAACTGTTTCAACATAGCTAGCTGGTCAGAGGGGCTCCAGGGGTAATATTCCTGTGTCTGTCTGATTCTTGTGACCTTCCTCGGTCGGGATGTATCTGATTTTTTTGTACTGGTCCCAGCGCGTTCTTTCCTTTCCTCACCGTCAGCTTCCTCCGCAAAACTCAATTCCTTCACTACCTCTGTCTCAGTGTCAGCGTCCTCTGTCATCACATGTGATCTGGTTCGAACAGGATTTAGTGCAATCCGCTTAGGGCGAGTAACATTACATGTAGCACAAGTACCTCTCCAGTCTGGGTTTTTCTGACTACAATGTTTACAAGTCCATTCATCTGGTCTGGGTTTCTGCTTATGAGAAGGGGGGGCGGTAGCAGTCACAATTCCTGCTTTTGGTGCATTAAAACATTCATAATACACCTTATCTCCCGCTGTGGTCTCTTTATATCCACAATGCTGCACCTCTTCAGCCACACGACACCATTTATTTACTTGTTGCTCTACCCTCTTGTCTTTTATCCAACCTCTCTTTTCTTCCCTGAATCTGTGCCATTTCTCAACATCCAAACATCCGTACTCTGGCATGTCTGCCTTTTTGAGTATCGGTCTGACATTTTTCACTGCTTCTTTGCCTTCTCTTTCTTGCACTATCTGTTTGGCTGTTTTGGATCCTGCTGGAGCCCCACGCTGCACACTGAACAAGTTGCCCATGGCTTCAACTTATTCCCACACAGCCCACCTTTCTGCAAATGCCCTCTCAGTGTCCCTGAACCTTGTTAACAGGCCACACGTCTCCTGGCAAGTCAGAATGGGCTCTCAAGTGGTAGCAAGAAGGCTCAATCAGCATTCACTCTCACCTGCTACACTTGTAGGGCGTATTGGGAAGGGTTAAAAAACACCTCTCACCCAATAGACCAGATGACTAAAGCAGGAAGGACCAGGTGTGATAGTCCTCTCACCTGCTAGACCACCTCCATGTAAGTGGGAAGGCCACACGGCTCTCTAACCCACTTGACCTGATGTGTGCAGTTTGGCTACTCCATGCTGGTCCTTTACAAAGTATTTCAGCAACAAACGTAAGAGTTAAACCAAAACAATTAACAGAGCTGACTTCTCACAGAGGGCAGAAAATCGCGCAGCTGTTCACTTGACCCCTCCCAAAAGAATGTCAGCCAGCGCACAGTTTGTTTAGCAAGAGTCTTATCTCGTTCAGATTCAGCTTCCAAAACACAATCCTAATACCCACTGGTATAATACACAATCCCTGCAGAAAATTGAGACCACTTATATACCTTCACAGCACTAATATTCTACTTTACTATAAAACCTTCATCCCCATTTTGAGGGGAAGAAACACACAATATCTCACTATAAGGACAGATCCCAGGACCACTTGTCTTACTCATTCATTGATTCCAGAAGCATAGGTAACAATACACCTTCCAAGGATCAGTTAACCTCACATGCAAATAAAATTATCTAAACCGCTCTTGATACTGATGGGAAAAAATACATATGTCAGGTATCCACTCAAATACTCTATATGGCTATGCCCTGTGACATTTCACAACCGGAACATCTTTTCACAGTCCACAGTATGACATATAACCATTAGACTTATACATACATATTATTTCACCAAGTCTCTTATCACAATTACTTGTCACTTTGTTATTCAGAGGCTTCTCATCAATATACAACAACCTATTGCCTCCCTACTTTATCTAGGCATTAATATGAAACCACTTATGAACACATATCCCTAGACCAGAGTATTGCCACAAAAACACAAAACACAGCAACACAGCAAATGCAATTATACAGAGACTGTCCCAAATTCCGTGCTATGCACTCTATGCAATCAGTTAATGGACGGACAACAGATTATCTTATTACTCTATATTTCAACTCTCATTCAGACATGCATGAAAAAAACAATACTCACTGGTGATGCCAGAGTTCTTGAACCGTGTGTACAGCCTTACCCAGAATATTCGGGAAATCAGAGAGAGTGAAATGAAGTGTAAGAATAAAGCTTCTCACCTTGCTGCAGCTGAAATTTCACTGTCTCAAGAGTCCCCAAAACTTCTTCCGAATAGGCCGGTTGGCCACGGCCCCACGTTGGGCGCCAAACTGTTGTAGCTGTTCTGTTTTGTCACAAGTCAGCTTATGGGATCACCAGTGAGGTTCTCTTGAGTTAGGCCTCTTCAGACCTAACTAAGATCGAGCGCTCGGAGAGAAAAGACCAGCATCCATGTGGGCATGATCAATTTCTTCTGTTTATTTCATCAAAGTACAGTTTATTTATACCATTTACAGATCAATGTGATATTGCAAAAGAAAAAGAAAAAACTTCGAGCTGAACTTTACTAATTGTTCATATGACCTTTAAGTTTTAGCAAAACAAAAATGTAGAGTCATGCATATGAGATAAGAAGAACATTTAGAAACCATAATAATCCTTGAGTCTGTCTCTTATTCCGTAGGCTCCATAATGACTATGAACTACCATCAGATATACTTACTAATAACAATAAATCTTTAATAAAGGAAAAGAGAAACTATTAACCCTTCTATATCACTATTTATCGCTAAATTCCAAAAAAATATTTTTCATTAATTTAATTGTCGGACTATGTGTGTGTGTAAAGGGACGTATTATTCCATTATTTTGATGTCAGAAACGCATTCTTTCTGCAGCTAAAAAGCATGTAAAACGCTGGAATTTTGATATTTCTTGCTTTTTGCAACTTCTCATTGACTTCAATGTTAGCAAAACGCAGCCCAAATGGCAAAAACAATTGACATGCTGCTTCTTTGAACGCATAGTTTTTGCCCAAAATTATGCAAATTAAACGCAGTGTTTTGAACTGCAAAGTGCGCAGAAGAAATCCACTTTTCCCATAGACTTTGCTGGAAAATCAAAACGCATGCATTTTGGCATGAAAACGCTGCAGTTCAAAACGCAGCAGAAAAGCAGGTGAAAACGCAAAGTGCGGACATAGCCTTACTGAAAGTGCGGCTACTGGGAGAAAATAAACCTGTTTTTCTTTCAGCAGCCACTGGCTTTCAGTAATAGGGTGTGCACCAGGCACCACTCTCTATACTGTGAGCCGCAGCCGGCACGCCCGCCACTTTAATTGACAGCTCACAATGCAATGGATATGTCAAAGTGCCAGGGTGCCGCTCACTATCCTGTGCTGTGACTGTAGCCATTCCCTTTACGTCCCTATGTCAGTAAATCGGCCGAGCAGCATTGTAAAGCTTTTTACCTGCAGATCAACCCTATATCTGATGGCAAATTGCATTTTCCAAGATGACCGGTTCCCTTTAAAATCCACAGCACTTGTCTAATCTTCTACAATGTGTAGATTTATGGAAATCTCCACTTAGCTAATACAGTACTGCAATGCAGATTTTCTGTGCGCAGATCCATGCAGAAAATCTACAGCAAATACCCAAAATCATGAACACATCTTTTCAGAGACATCCTTCGGTTACCTCTCCAGAAAGGGCTTATGTGATCAATAAACCTCAAGGGTCCTTGTTACCATATTTCACTTTTTCCTGTCCCTTAACGGTGTCTGTACTCACTTTTACATGTTCAGTACTGAGCTGTAGTCTTCAGAGTCTGATGATTCTAACAGCTGGGTAGTAGTTCATTTTTGACCATTTTAAGGTGCGGTGGGACACTCTGGACGGTGATATGATGGCATCTAGATAACATTCTGATGTTCATATCCAGGTCTTGTGACCCCAGGGCAATTGCCTGTGTCACTCTTGCAATTTCTTAATCTTCGTCTTTGTTTCATTACCTTTTTTTTGCTTCTGTTCCTGCTACGCTGGCTGCTCAAGAAGATCAAGACAGAAGGGGTACCCGTCATCCTCGTCACTCCAGATTGGCTAAAAAGGTCATGGAAGTGGTTGTGGAAGTAGTTTACCTTGCAGATTAGGAGGCCATGGTGCCTCTTGGAGCATCTAGATTTGCTTTCCCTAGGTACTCTCACAAATGCTGAATTTCCCTGCATGGCTGTAGAGGCTGCAATGCTGAAGACTTCAGGCCTTTGCCATCAGGTCATTCAAACCATGATCAAGTTCTTCCATGTCCTGTATCTACCATGATACCTGGAAGCCTTCCCCCACCCCCACCCCCAAATCCTATAATGTTGCTTCTGTGTCTCTCTTCCAGTTCTTCTCTCCTTTTTGCATATTGGTCTTGAGTCTGGATTGGCTTAGTTCCCCCATGGGACACGTTTCAGCCTTCGTTTTCATTTTTGAGAAGGAACCAGACTTCAAAGTCTCAGGTCAAAACTTTTCTTCAGGGCGTGGCACACTCTGTCTCAATATCTGATCCCCTCTTTGATCCACTTCGTGATGTCCTTTAGGTCCCCTTTTTTTAAGCTGATCAAGAACATCTCTCCACACTGACTTTCAGCTGAGTTTCTGAATTGCTGGCTCTCCTATCACTCTCCATCCTTGTCCTTCACATAAACAAGGTGGTTTTGCATCTGTCACCCTCTCCTTAAGGTGGTTTGCGTGCGTTGGTGGGGTTTTGTTTTTGGCGTTGTTCATTTGCTTCTGCTTTCTCACCAAGAAGCTTGTTGCTGGTAAGGCTAGGTTCACATTTCCGTCAATTTGTATCAGTCACAATCTGCGGCTCTGGTAAACAAAGGAATCCGTTTGGCGGTTTCCTTTGTTCCCATATACTTGTATGAGCGGCGGATTGTGACTGATGACGCTGCGTTGCATCCTCTGTCCGACTGATGAGTCGTGGAACGACTGACCGTCGGGCGGCAGGAATGCAGCATGTAGCGTTTTTTGAGCAGTGGAATCCTTTTGATTCCGCTGTGCATGCTCTCTCTCGGCGGCCAAATGATCAGCTGATCGCTCAGTAGCCGCCTTCTGTGAGCGATCGGCTGTTCACCCGGCAGCCGCCTTCTGTGAGCAATCGGCTGTTCACCCGGTGGCCGGCTGCTGTGAGCGATCGGCTGTTCACCCGGCGGCCGGCTGCTGTGAGCGATCGGCTGTTCACCCGGCGGCCGGCTGCTATGAGCGATCGGCTGATCACCCAGCGGCCGGTTAAGTAGAGCGATCAGCTGATCGCTCTCATTAGCCGGCCGCCGGGAGATAATCTGTTCGCTCTCAAAAGCCGGCAGCTGGCTAATAAAAGCGATCAGCTGATCATTCTCTCACGTTTTACAACGGAGTCAGACAATGAATTCTTATTCTTGTCATCTGTTGTACAACGCATCAGTCACAAGCGTCACGCAACGCATGTGACTGATGCAAAACAACGGAAATGTGAACCTAGCCTAAGGAGGGGCAAACTCTTTAATAAAAGAAAAATGTGTTGTTCATATCAGCCTCTTGGTGGCAGCAGACTTCACCCATGGTTTCTCGTGACCCACAACGAAGGCTGTTGATAATAGATTCTCATGACAAGGTCCTCTGTTATGCCTTTCCTCCATCTAATATGGTTCATAAAGATATGGCAAAGATGTTCATGATAGCCCCTTTTTATTGACCTTGTGGGTCACAATTTGTGAGCTCAAAAAAAAAAAAGCTGCCACAGACAGATGTCTGGATGCCTCTATCTTCCATCCAGGAGCAGGGAATGGACACCTCATAATGTCGAATTTAAATGGCACGGCTAGAGGCGTAAGGGGCTTTTAGACTACTGGTTAGATCAAAGAAAGTAACCTCTGCCCTGACCCCGAGTGCCAATATCAGATTGTCGGTGTCCTCAATCTGTAACTTGATGCCTACAGTGAAGCAGAGTAGAGACTCGGTGATGCCTACAGTGAAGCATGGCGGGGTCTTGGTGGATTCTACAATGAAGCACGGCGGGAACTTGGTTGATCCTACAGTGAAGCATGGCGGGGGCTCAGTGATGTCTACAGTGAAGTAGGGCAGGAACTCGGTGGCTCCTACAGTGAAGCATGGCGTGGTCTCGGTGGATTGTACTGTGAAGCATAGCAGGGGCTCAGTGATGCCTGTGTCTGTAAAAGTCTGATGTATAAATTAATATTGATAACATTTTAACAAGTCTCGTAAACAGGTGACACAACCCAAAATTCTCTCTCACAAATGAATATTTGGTATTGACATAACATGATTCTCACAGTCAATTCAATTATCAGCTCACTGAATGCTGTAACTATCGAAATATTAAAAAAAGGCAAAATTGCATTTTTTTTTTTTTTTTAACCATTTCATCCCACGTTGATTTTTTTTTCCCGTTTTTCAGTACATTGTATGGAAAAATAGATGATGTCATTACAACTCGTCCCGTACAAAAACAAGCCCTGGTATAGCTATGGGGAAAAAGGGAGGAGAAAATGCAAACCTAAAAATAAAAAATGTCTGCGGAATTAGGGGGAAATAATGTTTTGCAATATGCTTGTAAGAAATAAAATCTCATGGGTTTTTTTTTGTGGTGGAAGGGGCACAGATGAATACATAAATCCACAAACTGCATTATTGACCCAAAACCACAAGAAAAATCTGCTCCAATATGCTGAAAACCGTATAAATAATCCACAGAAGTTCTGGAGTTCTGTTCTGTGGAACAATGAAACAAAACTGGACCTCCTTAGGATCAGCAGTATGTTAAGAAGGGAGAATGATGCAGATGCTGAAAACACCCCGCCTGCAGTGAAGCATGGTGGTGGCTGGTGTACTATCACATGGTGATTTTGGGGTTAGCTGTGATGCTGATGTCTGTGATATTGATTAGCTAGCCAGGGGTGTCTTGTTGGGCAGTATGGTGGCTCAGCGGTAAACACTTTGCTTTCAACTGTTGGGGTTTTCAGGTCAATTCTGACAAATAACAATGAGATTCCACCTCTCAGATACATTGAATGAAATCAGTTACTGCAGATGGAGCCAGTTCTTCCTTTTAATGACCTGCCTGTGGGTGCGGGAGTCATATTGACGACCTATAGAGAGGTGAGTTCTTGGGCAGAAAGGTAGCTCAGTGGTTATCTCTGAGGCTTTGCAATGCTGGGGCTAGAGTTGAACTCCTCATTGAGGAAGATGAGATTCTACCGCTAGAAATTTATATCAGTGATTGCAAATGAAACCTGCTCCAGTTTTTATGACCTTCCCATAGGAGCTTGGAGTTATATCACTGACTGAGGCAGAGGTCAAGTCTTGAGGAGCATGGTGGCTCAGTGATTGGTGCTGTTGGTTTATGGTGTTGGAGTCCTGGGTTCAAATCCCAGTAATGGGTTTGTGTGTTCTCTCTGTGGTTATGTGGATTGCCCTTGGCTAATAATGAGATATATGATGGTGTTACTAGTATCAGAGGCCTGGTCAGCATCCTTAAGGTTGGGACTGGTGCTCAGTATATCTGTCGTTAAGGCTGGAATCACATTGTGAGTAACTTTCATTGTATCAACTGGAATGGCAGTACACTCTCTGGACAAGGTTGGATGCATGTATTTCTTTGCAGCTGAGATCCTCCTGTCTGGAGAGTGTGCAAGGAAATGCCAATGTGAGACACATGGTTAATGAATATGGTGACACAAGTAGTAGATGTGTTTAGCTGTGTCTCAAAGGTAACATCTGATCTGTGGTGAGAAAAAAAAAACAACCACCTTTTGGACTTAGGTTCTTTTATAGGAAGAAATAGACTAAGTCCAAAAGGTGGTTGTCACAGCTCAGATGCCCCAAGACACCTGAACTTTATATAGTAAGTGATTACTAATAATTGTCTTCTGTATCAGTTTACTCTCCAAGGACAGGCACACTGCTCAGGATACTTGCCCAATGAAGATGACAGACAAGCAGCCATATTGCAGTGCCCTCCTGGACACCACCCCAGACTCTGATACCAGTGACAACAGCATAGAGGACAGCACAGGCTCCACACTCCTTGCAGATCTCATCCTTGGTGGGATTAGAACCCCGGACTCCAATGCTGCAAAGTACCAGCTCTAACCACTGAGCCACTGTGCTGCCCGAGAAACGATATCTAGCTAACTCAGTGATACGACTCCCAGCATCTATGTGAAGGACATAAAAACTAGACGAGGTTCACCAATTTTAATTAAAAGGTGAAAGGACTTCCCATTTGGTCAGAATTGAACCAAGGACCCCAGCACTGCAAAGCAACAGAGATAACCACTGAGTTACAGGGCTGCCTGACTATGCCTATCCGGCAAGGTCATCAATATAACTCCCATACCTATAGGAAGGTTATGACAAGGAAAATACAGGTTTCCTTTGCAGTCACTGATTTCAGAAGTGCAAAGACATTGTCCATGGATGGAGTTGAACTGAAGACCTTAGAGCTGCAGAGTGAAGGTGCAAACAGCTGAGCCACCAAGATACGTAAGAGTTAGCCATCAATATTACCAACTATCAGCAGCTATGGACAAATCATGAAAAAGATAATCATGTGCCCAATGCATTTATTTCAATTTCCATAGTCTGGTGGAAGATCACTTGGATTTGAACCCACAACTTCAGGCATAGAAAGCACCAGCTCTACCATGGTACCATGACTTGAGCTATGGAGAGGGAGCCCCCATCAGCAACAACAGGATGTATACACATCTATGAACATGGGGAAAAGCCTTTAAGCCCCAAATAAAAGTCCGCCTGGGGGCAGATCTATAGTTCAGTACATGTCTGACACTTCCATGTACTATAAAACATCATGTAATAAACCCCATGACCCGGTCTGGAGAGCACAGTGCACAAGAGTTCTGGCTCTATCACAGTTTAGATTAGAGCAGTGATGTGCGTGCTTATCCTCTGCTGCATTCAGTGTGTATGGGACTGCCGGGAAACAGTGGAGGGCTGTGATCTGCTTTCCCAGACAGTCCCATATACAATGAGTTGAGCAGAGCATGAAAATGTGCAGCTCCACTCCCAAAGACATACTGAGGGATGTGCAATAGATCGTTATTAGGAAGCCTAATAATAGGAAGACATCACTGGTCCCATGTAGGGGCACATCCCCTATAGATCTGTCTTCAAAGCGTGAGAGGAAACTCACAAACACCAGGAGGACACAAAAAAAAAACAACCTTGGAGATGTGAACCTTGGTTGGATTTGAACCCAAAACACCAGCGCTGCAAACATCAGTACTAACACCTGAGCCACTGGGCTGCATGTGAAACACTTTAGTGTGAGGTCAGTAATATCACAGTCATCTGCAACAGTGTTAACCACTAAACCACCAAGCTAATCACTGACCACCTATGCGGTCAAAAAGCAAGCCATTGCCATTCTTCACTGAAGACAACGCTGAGCCCCCACCATGTCTCACTGCAGGCATTACTGAACTCCCCCATGTTTCACTGTAGACATTGCTGAGTCCCCTCCATGCCTCACCGCGGGCATCACTGATACCCCACTGTCTCACTTCAGGCATTGCTAAGCCCCCATCATGTCTCACTGCAGGCATCGCTGAGTCCACACCATGTCTCACTGGAAACATCGCTGAGCCCCCATCATGTCTCACTGCAGGCATTGTTGAGCCCCCACCAATGATTTTCAGTGCATTGGTGTAAACTGACATTTGGGGAAAAAGGTGCTGACAGGGTACAAAACAATGAAACGCAGACACTTGGGGAAAAGGATAATGAAGCACTGACATTTTGGGGTAGAAATACAGATATTGTTCTTGGTGGGACTAGAGCACAGAACCAGTAGCTGCAACAACACTATCAGGCTGAACCACAATGCTGTCCAACAGCAAACTGCATCACCAAGTCAAAGCAAACATCTCTCTAGCCCATATATGATTGGGGAAGATCAGCTGTAATCTGCACTATAGTGATGCCTCCACACCACCTCCCCAGGACCTGTATATATACTGTATATACTGTACATATATAATGTTAATAATTAATAATGTTAATTTTAATGTTAATTAACATTATTCTTAATTGAACAAATTTGGGAAATATGTTAAAAAAAAAATCTTTTAATTTTTTGTTCTCGTTACGCCGTGTAGTGAGTGGATTACTTTTATAATTTGATAGATCAGACATCTCTAAACGCAACTATGTATATTTTTTATTTATTTATTTAAAAAAAAATTTAAATGGGGTAATAAGGAGGTAATTTGAACTGTTGTGGGACTTTTGTTATTCGTTCATATTAAATAAAAAAAAAAAAAGATCACTTTTTACTGTATTTAATAGTCCCCTTAGGGGATTTGATTCTGCGATTTTCTGATTGCCTGTGCCATACACAGCAGTGGACCAGCACTGCTATGTATAGCAGAAATTGTGATCTCCTATGAAAGCTGGCCACAGACCGTTGTTTACGGGAGAATTATAATGACAGGCAAGGAGGGTATCAGCAGACTCCTGGTTTTCATTATAACCCAGCAGCGCCCCACAATCACATTATGGGCGCACCGATCCTTATTTTGCAGCAGTTCAGTCTGAAGATACACTCACCCACTATGGGAGAACGCCTCACCTGCGGGTAATTGTCATTTGGATTCACAATATAAAAAGAGAGGGGCTGCTGGCCCACCTTATACAAGGTCAGCGTGGCCTCTGCTGCAGTCAGATGAGTGCGGGTGAGGTACATTGTTACATGGGTACGCTTATATTTATCCATATTGTTATAGTTTATTAGTATTCTAGATTTTGAATGACTAGAACGTGGTCTAAATTCTGGGAAAGAAGTCACCAAGCTACGTTCAAGATACAAGTGACCTATGGAATAGACTTGGCAATAGGTGGTCTACCAGAAGGAGCCTTCCCGACCGGCATATTCTAATATTGCAAACCTGGATGGAGTAAATCCCTGCAAAGTCTTCATGGAAAATAATGGAATGGATTCTGTGGTGAAACTTCTAAAGTAATTATTGGTGAGGATGAATGTTGCATTTGATAGAATATATTTACAGGGGACGGGTACAGTGATGGAAGGAACATGGCCAGGCGTGAAAGTAACTTTTTGTCCTCTTGTCCCATTAGACCAATTGTCGTTACATTGACAATATGTCATCATCTGGACGGAGTCTGAGCGGCAGCTGGAGATGTTCCATGAGGACGTCATCCGCTTCATCACACCATCGACTCAACACTCATCGACTCCTGACCAGAAACACTTTTTGGACAAAATCATCAAGATACAGAACAAGAAAATGTTACTTGTATATTTCTCAGTTAGGGGAGCGGCTGTATCTCATCTTGTTCTCCTTTTTAAAGTGATTGCGGATGTTAAAATTAACTGTCCAAATTGAAGTTGCCAGCACTCTTGTACTGTCATTAGGTCTTGGAAAATAACTGATGTTCTAGTACTGCGATCCGATCTCATGCCCCTTCCCAACCACCCGTAACCCTTCCCTGGTCTTGCACCCCACCCTTCAGTCTTGAACCCCTTTTCTGATCTAATCTCATCCAAGTTTCACTCCCCCCCTACTCTGATCTCACCTTAGTTTTGCACACGCCTCCTCTAGTCTAACCCCAGTTTTTTCTCCCCTCCTCTGGTCTCGCCCCTTCACTCTGTCACCCACTCTCTCACCCCCACTCACCTCTAGGCTTGCTCCCCACTCTTCTGTCTTGCACCCCTTCCCAACTCTTCTCTGGTCTCACCCTAACCCCCCCCCCCTTCCTGGGATCACAACAGTATTGTCTAGCCCGCTGTCGCTCCTCTGGGTCTTGCCCTCCCCTCCTTTTGTCTCACCTTGATATTGCCTCCCTCCTCTGGTCTCACTCCACCTACTGCGGTCTCACCTCAGTGTTGCCCCCCACCCTTCCTGTGGTCTCACCCTTCCCTCATCTAGTTTTGTGCACCAACCCGCTCTCTCTCTCTCCTTGGTCTTGCTTTGTCTTGCTCACCCTCCCCTCGGACTTGCCCCCCTCTAGTTTAATTCAAGTCTCGCTCCGCCTACTATGGTCTCACCTTGATCTCGCTTCCCTTCCACTGGATCTGACCCCCACTTCTCCCTTCCCCTTTGCTCGGTCTCACCTGCTCTTTCCCCACTCTCGAACGCTCTTGCTCCACTCCGCCGTCCCCTAGGTCTTGCGCTCCCACCCTCTTCACTCTGTCTCACCCATTCTTTCCCACTCCCCTCGCTCTTGCGCCCTCCATCCACTGGTCTCACACACACTCCCCCTTCGCTTGGTCTTGCAACCCCTCACCTCAGTTTCGCCAGCTCTCGCTCCCCTTCCCCTTGGTCTTATCCGCTCTTGCAACCCTCCACACTCCCCTCGGTCTTGCTTGCAGCTGGAACTCGTCTCTGCAAAATGTAACCCAGATATCTGGGGCTGATCACTTCTGGATCACTGTCCACACTGTTCCCCACCTCTACACTGCACTAGATGCTGAAGTAAATTTCAATTGTTTACCAAAGTAGGACTGAACAGTAAAAGTAACCCTAAAAATAAAATATTACAGTTGTGATGACCCCTTTTGAGACTATCTAACTGTAGACATGTCATCCCTGGTGGGCTGCAAACAATAGTAATGTTCCTTCCTCAGTGACTCCCATAAAGTAGAAGACTATTCCTGTCCCAAAATAGTAAAACCGTACACCTTTTATGCCTTGTTACAGTGGTACCCCCTTTATGTTGGCCCCATAAAGAATGGGGCCCACAATGGATGATAATAATGTTCCCTCTTCTCTCCCCCGTACACTTATATGGGTGCTTTGTGCTTCTACAGTCCCCCATAGTTTTACTTTTTACATAAAGAAGCTGCTTCTCACCTGTCCTCTCATCTACGACGGCAACTCATCGGCTGGTGGCCTCCGAAATGCCAGCGGTATCTATAGCTATACAAATGCATGGAGTCGGCGGCTCTGAGCACCACAACACTCCTCAACTGGATGTGGTCAGATAATGGACATTTAGCTAAAATTAGAGCTGGCATCGGCGGCCCCCTCATCCGGCCAGTCGCATCCTCTGACCGCTATAGGCACCCCTGGCCTATACTGGTGGCACTGGTTCAGCACTTTAGTACAAACTCATAAATGTTATCTTTCTTCGGCGCTCCATTGGGAGACCCAGACGATTGGGTGTATAGCTACTGCCTCCGGAGGCCACACAAAGCATTACACTAAAAAGTGTAAGGCCCCTCCCCTTCTGGCTATACACCCCCAGTGGGATCACTGGCTCACCAGTTTTCTGCTTTGTGCGAAGGAGGTCAGACATCCACGCATAGCTCCACTGTTTAGTCAGCAGCAGCTGCTGACTATGTCGGATGGAAGAAAAGTGGGCCCATATGGGGTCCCCAGCATGCTCCCTTCTCACCCCACTTGCGGTTTGTAAGGTTGAGGTACCCATTGCGGGTACGGAGGCTGGAGCCCACATGCTGTTTTCCTTCCCCATCCCCCCTCAGGGCTCTGGGTGAAGTGGGATCTTACAGGTCTCCAGGCACTGAGACCGGGCTCCATCCACAGACCCAGAGAACCTGCTGGATATGGAGCTGGGTATCGTCAGGGACAGGCCCTGCTACATTAAGGTACTCTGTGTCCCCGGGCAAGCGCGCACACACACACCAGCATTGCTGGGAGTGTTAGTGCGCCGGGGGCAACAGCGCAGAGCGCTCGTGCTATTAGTCACTACAGCTTTGCTGAGTGACTTTATGTATTGGGAACTGCCGCGCCGGCCGTTGCTGGGTGTTTTTTACACTGTGGCGCGGCTGGGACTTGTGGTGCGCCGGGGACTTCTGCGCTGGCCGTGCACATGGACGGCCGCGCTTATTACTCGAGTCCCCGGCTTTGCGGCCTAGTTTTCGTTTCGTTCCCGCCTCCAGCCCTGCCAGTCAGGGGAGAGGCGGGACGCTGTACAGACAGTCAGCGCCGAGGGCTGGAGTCTGCTTTGCATTCTCCAGCCCCCTTCACTGGACACAGTGGGACGCCAGTTTCCCGCTCTTGTCTGGGGCACGCCCACGGCCCGCCCCTCGTCACACGAGCTGGAGAAGGACGCCGGCAGCCATTCCTGCACGCCGTTCGAGCTGGGGAACGGAGACATGCTCTGGGCAACCAACACAGGGCTCTGGCGACCACACACCCGCGTTATAGGCGGGCGGTAAGCAGCACCTGAAGTGCTGACCCCACTAAATACCGAAGTGTCCATTTGTATTTTATGCTTGTATGCTATACACTGCACTGTAGGTCGCTGTCTTTGGCTATATGCCCTTCTAGATGGCGAGATAACAGCAGCAAAAACGCAAGGGTGCTAAGGCACAGGTTTTCTAGGCTGCTTGTATTACATGGCTGAAGTGTTCATTTGTACTTATGCTTGTATGCTATACATTGCACTGTACGGTCGCTACTCTTGGCTATATTCTCCTAGAGGGCTGGACAACTGCAGCAAAAAAGCATGGGTGCCAAGGCACAGGCTTTATAGGCTGCTTGCACTGCATGTGCTGAAGTGTTCATTTGTATATATGCTTGTATGCTATACATTGCACTGTACGGTCGCTACTCTGGGCTATATTCTCCTAGATGGCTGGACAACAGCAGCAAAAAAGCAAGGGTGCCAAGGCACAGGCTTTCTATGCTGCTTGTATTGCATGTGCTGAAGTGTTTATGCTTGTATGTTGTACATTGCATAGATGACTAGAATACAGCAGCAAAAAAGCAACACAGGCTTTCTATGCTGCTTTTCCTGCAGATACTGTTCCACCGGCAGGTTTCACTGACCCCCATTGTGGGCAATGCTCCCCTGTAGCACTTGGTCAGCCGGGGTCTCTACTAGAAGTGGCCAAAGAAACCACCTGTGAACCCTGTCCAGGGACAGGGACGGAGATTGTCATGGGATGGAGACTTTGCACTCCAGACAGGCCATGGGCAATCTTGATTAATGCTCCCTGGCCACCCTCATTTGGAACGTACTCAGTACTCCGGGGGGGTCCCAGGCATTCCAGGGTGAAGGCTCTGACACGGACGGCAGTCCCAGACAGCCTAAGCTAGCTCGCTGGGTACGACACTAGGCTTCATCACTGGTCAAGGTCCCAGCAGGACGACTCTCTGTATGATGAGGCAGACGTAGCTGATCAGGGCTTTGGTCCTGAGACCGCTCTCAATCCGGATACACCGGATGGGGACGCCATAGTGAAGGATCTTATAGCGTCCATCAATGGAATGTTGCATATTTCTCCCTCAGCTCCCCCAGTGGAGGAGTCAGCTTCACAGCAGGAGAAATCCTTTTTCAGTACTCATGCGTAGATTGAGTACTTTTTCTGACCACGCTGACTTCAGAGACGCAGTTCAGAAACACCACGCTACCAGATAAACGTTTTCTCCAAACGTATTAAGGATGCACGTTATCCCTTTACCCTGATGTGGTACAGCCCTGGACCCAGGGTCCAAAGGTGGATCCCCCAATCTCCAGGCTTGCGGCTAGATCCATAGTTGCAGGGGAGATGGGAATTCACTTAAAGATGCCATTGACAGACAGATAGACCTCTGGTTGAAATCTGTCTGTGAAGCTATCAGCGTGTCGGTTGCTCCGGCATTCGCAGCCGTATGGGCACCCTAACCTATTTCAGCTGGTCTTGCGCAGCTGGTCTTGAGCACATGTACATCTGTGCCGCAGGTGGTGTCCTTAACCTCGCAATGTCTGCATTGCGACTTACCCTAGTAATGCTGTCCTGGGGGGACAGTCGAGGTTGGTCCTTCCCAGGCTCGGGCAAGTCCCAATTGTACTCGTCTAAAAGGGCTCAAAAGGCTCAGAGGGGCTCAGTTTCCGGCCGGGCTCGTTCACGCCCAAGGAAGGCAGCAGGAGGAACCGCTGCCAAGGCGATCTCCTCATGTATTTCAGCTCTCTCTCCCCGCATCCGCGGTTGGTGGCAGAATCTCCCGCTTCTGGGTACATTTAGCTGCCACAGGTCACAGACCGGTGGGTGAGAGACATTGTGTCTCACGTGTACAGGATAGAGCTCTGTTCTCGTCCTCCGGCTCGATTCTTCAGAACTCCCCCCCCCCACCCCCCCCCACCGAGCCGATGCTCTTCTGCAGGCAGAAGGAGTGGTAATCCCTGTTCCTCTTCAGGAACAAGACACGGTTTTTTCCTCCAATCTTATTGGGGTGCCAAAAAAAGGGTGGTTTTTTTCCGTTCCGTTCTGGACCTAAAACTGCTCACCAAGCACGTGAAGGCCAGGCGGTTCCGGATGTAACCCTCCGCTCCGTCATTGCCTCAATGTCTCAAGAAGATTTTCCTAGCATCAATAGACATCAGGATGCTTATCTCCTCGTGCCGATTGCTCCAGAGCACCAGCGTTTGCTACGTTTCGTTATTGAAGACGAGCATCTTCAGTGCGTAGCCCTGCCCTTCGGTCTGGCGACAGCCCTACGGGTTTTCACCAAGTTCAGGGCAGCAGTGGGAGCAGTCCTGCACTCTCAGGGTCACTCTGTGATCCTTACTGGACGATCCACTTGTCAAGGCACCCTCTCAGGAGGCATGCCGACACAGCCTGAACGTGGCGCTGGAGACTCTCCAGAGTTTCGGGTGGATCATCAACTTTTCAAGGTTACATCGGGCACCGACCCAATCGCTGACATATCTGGGCATGGAGTTTCACACTCCCTCAGCGATAGTGAAGCTTCCGCTGGACAAGCAGCGTTCACTACAGACGGGGGTGCAGTCTCTCCTTCAAGGCCAGTCACACCCCTTAAGACGCCTCATGCAGAGGCAGTCACTTTCGCGCAGTTTCACTGCGTCCACTTCAATGGGACATGCTTTGCCAATGGGTTGGGGAGTCGACGTCCCTAGAAAGGAACGTTTCCCTTCTCAGACGGTCAAGGACTCTCTCAGAGGAGTCCATCCTTCAGATCAATGTTCTGGAAATCTGGGCAGTGCATCTTGCCCTGCAAGCCTTCCAGCGGTGGCTGGAAGGAAAACAGATCCGAATTCAGTCGGACAATTCCACAGCGGTGGCAGACATCGCCCACCAAGGCGGAACACGCATCGCCAAGCCTACCAGGCAATCCGGCGGATTCTGATGTGGGTGGGGAACAGAGCATCCACCATATCCGCAGTTCACATCCCGGGCGTAGAAAATTGGGAAGCAGACTTCCTCAGTCGCCTGGGCATGGACGCAGGGGAATGGCCTCTGCACCCAGTATGGTGTCAGGAAATCTATAGCCGCTGGAGGATGCTGGACGTCGACCTAATGGCGTCTCGGCACAACAACAAGGTCCCGATTTTCATGGCGCGGTCTCACGAGCAAAGAGCTCTGGCGGCAGGCGCCCTAGTCAGGATTGGTCGCAGTTCCAGCTACTCTATGTGTTTCCTACTCTGGCACTGTTGCCCAGAGTGCTACGCAAGCTCAGCTCCGCTTGCCGCCGCGCCATCCTCGTCGTCCCAGACTGACCGAGGAGGTCGTGGTCCCGGATCTGTGGCATCTCACGGTCGGCAACCGTGGGCACTCTCAGACCGGCCAGACTTACTGTCCCAAGGGCCGTTCTTTCCACTGAATTCTACGGCCCTGATCCGGACTGTGTGGCCATCGAGTCCGAGATCCTAGCGTCTTCAGGATTATCTCAAGACGTCATTGCCACCATGAGACGGGCTAGGAAGCCGATGTCTGCCAAAATCTCCCACAAGACGTGGAAGTTATTCTTCTCTTGGTGCTCTGCTTAGGGAGTGTCTCCCTGGCCATTTGCATTGTCTCCTTTTTCCCCCCTTCCTGCATCTGGATTGGGAAAAGGTTTGTCGCTCGGCTCCCTTAAAGGACAAGTCGCAGCGCTGTCGGTATTCTTTCAGAAGCGCCTAGTACGACTTCCTCAGGTACGCACGTTCCTGCAGGGGGATTATCACATTGTCCCTCCGTACAAGAGGCCGTCAGACCCATGGGATCTGCATAGGGTATTAATTGCTCTCTAGGAGCCGCCCTTCGAGCCTCTGAGGGTTGTTTTCACTTTCTCGACTTTCACAGAAAGTGGCCTTTCTGGTAGCGGTCACGTCTCTTCGGAGAGTGTCAGAACTAGCAGCGCGGTCATCCAGAGCTCCCTTCCTGGTTTTCACCAAGATAAGGTAGTGCTGCGTCCGATCCCAGAGTTCCTCCCTAAGGTGGTATCCCCTTTTTATCACAATCAGGATATCTCCTTACCTTCCTTTTCTCCATTTCATCGATATGTAATGGCTTTGCATTGTTGGATCTGGTGTAGAGCACCCAGAATCTACATTCCCGCACGGCGCTCCTGCGCCGCTCGGATGCACTCTTTGTCCTTGTCACTGGTCAGCGCAAGGGATCGCAGGCTGCAACATCCACCCTGGCTCAATGGATCAAGGAACCAATCCTTGAAGCCTACCGTTCTACTGGGCTTCCGGTTTCATCAGGGCTGAAGGCCCATTCTACCAGAGCCGTGGGTGCGTCCTGGGCATTACGGCCCCAGGCTACGGCTCAACAGGTGTGCCAGGCAGCTACCTGCTCGAGTCTGCACACTTTCACCAAACATTATCAGGTGCATACCTATGCTTCGGCGGACGCCAGCCTAGGTAGAAGAGTCCTGCAGGCGGCAGTTGCCTCCCCGTAGGGGAAGGCTGTCTTGCAGCTCTAACATGAGGTATTTCTTTACCCACCCAGGGACAGCTTTTGGACGTCCCAATCGTCTGGGTCTCCCAATGGAGCGCCGAAGAAGAAGGGAATTTTGTTACTTACCGTAAATTCCTTTTCTTCTAGCTCCTATTGGGAGACCCAGCACCCGCCCTGTTGTCCTTCGGGATTTTTGGTTGTTTTCGGGTACACATGTTGTTCATGTTGAATGGTTTTCAGTTCTCCGATGTTACTTCGGAGTGAATTTGTTTAAACCAGTTATTGGCTTTCCTCCTTCTTGCTTTTGCACTAAAACTGGTGAGCCAGTGATCCCACTGGGGGTGTATAGCCAGAAGGGGAGGGGCCTTACACTTTTTAGTGTAATGCTTTGTGTGGCCTCCGGAGGCAGTAGCTATACACCCAATCGTCTGGGTCTCCCAATAGGAGCTAGAAGAAAAGGAATTTACGGTAAGTAACAAAATTCCCTTCTTTCTGACTGAAGTCATGTTTCCATCTAGCCCAGACAGCCATGGCTACTTTTTTTTTTTCCCCTCCCACGAGCTTCTGCTAACCTATTAGCTTACCATGGCCCTTGAAGTCTCCCTATCTCTGAATGCTGGTCTTGCTGGTGACTTTACAAAAGTAGTTTTTCATGGCAAATCTGCGTTCTGATTAAAATCCAATTTTTATTGGCAAATCAAAAAATGGGAAAAAAAACAATTTAGAGAATGAGAATATACCAGTATGAAAAGTATACCTATTACCGTGCAAACGTGTATATGGAATAAATTTAAAAAAAAAGTGGGGTGCCACTGATTTTTGATAACCAGCGCTGCTAAAGCAGACAACTGGGGGCTGCGAACCCTCAGCTTTACTTTGGCTGGTTATCAGAAAAAGAAGTGATCCCACACCATTTTTTAAAATTAGTTATTTAAATTAATGTAAATAAACAGGTGTGGGGTCCCTCTATTTTTCATAACCAGCTAAGGTAAAAGAGGCAGCTGGGGGCTGGTAATATCAAGCCTTGATGGTCCATGGTTATTGGGCTCTTCCCAGCCTAAAATTAGCAGCTTACAGCCTCCCAGTAGTAGTGCCAATTCTGGCTATGTATGTGGCTCTTACCCATTGCCCTGCTGTGGTGCTGTGATGTCAACAGTGAATTGACAACTGGCATCAAACTCAGGGGTTAGTAATCAGACACCCCCATTACAAACCCAGGAAGCTTACAGGTAAAGAAAAGAAAACCAGAAACACTGGAAAGAAAAATTTATTTGAATAAAGACTCCCTCACACACCAATTTATTAATTCAAAATAAAATCCTGGAAGTTCTGTTGTAATCCAATGGAGTAATGACCCACGACATCCATCGATTCCTATGGAGCGTCGTTCTGAGAACATTCTCAGAACGATGCTCAACAGGTTACTGATGGTCAGTGGCAGCCCAAAATTTCTCATGCTCGTCGTACTGGTCGCTGATCAGGTGTGCCTATGGTGCTTCGTTCTCAGAATGAAGCTCCATAGGAATCAATGGTTGTCGCGGGTTATCACTCTTTGGATGAACACATTTGTTGAAGGAGGGCATGTTGGGGAGTCTTTATACAAATATACTTTTTTTGTGTGTGTGATTTTAACTCTACACTCACTGGGTTAGTAATGAGGGTGTCTGATATACCCCTCTCCATTACTAACCCCTGCACTTGGGCTGTCAATTCACAGCTAACATCAACCCCATATATTACCCCGATCGCCATCGCACCAGGGCAATCGGGAAGAGCCGATTACAGTGCCGGAATTAGAGCATCAAATAGGGTGGCTGTGGGCTGCTATTTTTAATCTGGGAAGGACCAAATAACCATAGGTCTTCCCAGCTTGCTAATTCCCGCTCTCTCCTTTACCTTGGGTGGTTCTGAAAAATAAGTGGGACCCCAAGATGTTTTTTTTTTGTTTGTTTTTTTAAATTAAATAAGTAATTTTACAAAATGGCGCGGGATACCCTCTATATTTGATAACCAGCCAATGTAAAGCTGATAGCTGAGAGAGTTGCACCCTGAAGTTGTCGGCTTTACCTGCGCTGGTTATGAAAAACAGGTGGAATCCCACAATTTTTTTTCTTTATTGTTCACACCAGTGTACAGGCATCTTCCGCATGCAATAAAGCTTGACGATTGGCTTAGTTGCAGCCTTTCAAAAAACTTAGAGTATATAAATAGCATCCAGTCTCCGAAATGGACTTTTTTTTTTAAAAAGTTTGTGTTCGAGCCCTGGACACCCATTGTTTGGTACAAACTCCGAACTTTAACTATTTGGGTTCGCTCATCTCTATCCCTGAGTACTCCCAAAAGAAAATACCCCAGAAAAAGGGGAGAAAATAAACTCTCCTAATCCCATGTCTCAAATAAGCCCAACATCATCTTCTCTTGGTCTCCATGCACAGTGACGTGTTAGCTTCAAGATCTTATCCAATATGTAGTAGGTGTAATATTAATATTAGCAAATATCTCCAATTAGAAATGTAGTATAGTTCTCCTGATATAGACATGTCTCTTACCTCATGAGCAGGGCATTGCAGCTTAGATGAGTGGACCTTGCCATGAATACCTAAGCTGCAATGCCCTCCCTGCACATGAGGTAAGAGACATGGCTATACTACATTTCTAATTGGAGATATTTGCTAATATTATTACAGTATTACACCTACTACATATTGGGATAGGATCTTGGAGATGGAAATACCCCTTTAAGTTTGTGGATGCAACATGAAAAAATGTGGAAAAGTTCATGGGGTATGAATACTTTTTAAAAGCACTGTACATCCATTGCGCTTCATGGTGTCACTTGTTTACTACTTTTAAGCCAGTTGATAGCAAGTACCCTCTGAATCAGATATTTTAGCCATGTTCATTGTGTCTCTTAAAGATAAACCTTTCACCAAAAATTTCATGTTGAACTAAACACGATGTAATTGCTGTTGCAGGGCAGAATAATTTTTTTCTTTTTACAGCTCTATTGTGGAGATATTAGGTGTCAAAGTATTTGGCACGTAAACAGTTAATTTATTTAAAATTCAAGTGGGCATTACCAGAGAGATTTCACTGGGGGCGTGTACTTCCTATTTCTGATGCTGACCAATCATAAGCAGGAGAGGGTCATGGATGGTCAATGCTTTTCTGGGGGGGGCGTGTTCTTCTTTCCCCGTGTGCTGTTGCCTGCTTATGATTGGTCAGTGTTAAAGAGGAAGAAGTACAAGCCTCCAGTGAAATCTCTCTGGTTACGCCCACTTAAAGTTTCAAAAAAATTAACTGTTTAGGTGCCAAATACTTTGATTTCTAATAGCTCTGTGATGGAGAGGCGAAATTAAAAACAAAAGGAACAAAAGAAACAACAAAAATTCTGCTCTGCAGCCACTTACATCATGTACCCAGTTCAACATGTAAAATTTGGTAAAAGGTCCTCTTTAATATATAGTGTATCCACCCATATCCTGTCCACTGCCATTAACTTGAGAACGGCGGCAGCTATAGGCATAGAAGTTGTGTCTAGGTATAGTAAAGTAGCCATGCGCTACGCAATGAAACCACCTATAGCGCCACCTGGTGGAAAACAACGGAGTTATCATTTTTATCTCGAAAACGGAACGACGAAAAAAAGTGAATTACAAAGTTGTAGGGCATCATCAATTCAATACGAATCGACACCTTGCATACAGGAATGCTATGATATGAAACCCATGACCCCCCCAAAACATTGAATGCATGTCACGCATATGGCACTCATTTAACTTTGATGCTCAAAGTGGCCCCCGTCAGCTGCAATGCTCATCTGGACTCTGGACAGCATACTGTATCTTGCTGCACGTTGTGCAATATGTTAGGAGACACGTTTGCACAAGCATCTGTGATACGTCGTCGTAGGCCCTGCAATGTTGGTGGAGGGGTCGCATACACCTGCTGTTTGATGTGACCTCACAGAAAGAAGTCCAATGGGGTCAGGTCAGGTCAGCGTGGAGGCCACTCCACACAGCCACCATACCCAATGACTTGTAGGAAGGTCATGAGGTATCGCTTCACGTCCGCAGCCTTGTGAGTTTTACACGCTCTAATCATAGCATTTCTGTATGTAAGGTGTCGATTCGTATTGAATTGATGATGCCCTACAACTTTGTAATTCACTTTTTTTCTCTATCTTGTTCCGTTTGAGATAAAAAATGCTTACTCCGTTGTTTTCCACCAGGTATCGCTATAGGTGGTTTCATTGCGTAGCGCATGGCTACTTTACTATACCTAGACACCACTTCTATGCCTATAGCGGTCGCCGTTCTCAAGTTAATGGTGGTGGACAGGATATAGGTGGACATACCGTATACTACATTAATGAGGCACCGTGTACCTATCTTTAGAAGCTTTATCTGTAATGATGGAGAAATGACACTTGACAATTCACATATACACAGGTTTTTATATGCCGACATAAAATGAATATATTCTCTACATAATCTAGAACAGCATTGTAACAAAATAGAGATCCGTCCACTTTATATACAGCAATTTAGGAGGAAAAAAAAAAACAAAAAACAAAACGTATTTTGGTCTTTAAATGGATATAAATCTACAAGTTCATGAAAAGTTTTGTTTTTTTTTTGTTCATCTTTTTGTTTTTTTATCCTAATACAAAGATTGATCAGAATAGAAATCAATGAAGCAGCTACAACAATGGAAAGTTCATAAAACGCGGGGAGAGGAGCCGAGCCTCGTCTTCTATACAAAAATATCCCGATTTGTTCTCATCCCATTAAATAAAAATCCTTGTTACAAAAAATTGGAATCCAGTGTATAATACTAATGGGGTCTAGTTTATAGTCCCTGCTGGGAGTCATAGTCTGAAAAACAAAGCGCCATAAGATGAGAAGCCCCGGTCAGAGCTCCAGGAGAGAGGTCTACTGCAGGAGGAATAGGAGACGCCTCCGCACCTATGTATCTACTGTACACAAATCCGCCGTACATCTATATACATCGCATTGCATCTCCAGCTTGAGGAGCCTCCATATATACAGCAGTCCTTTATTTCAAGTGCCTCCGACAGTTTTCGCTCCGCGAGCGTCTTATTACAAGGGTCCTTTAAACTGGTTCCCAGAAAGATGCTGCCGGATGGAAGGCTTAGAGTTCGCTGCGTCTCCCAGTTTCCTCCAGACGACCTGAAAGACAATAATATTTCCATTATATATTTACTTAAAAAAATGATTTTCATTAGTGTTCCAAATCGGATTTTAACCTGTTTTTGGCCGTGTGTGTCGATTTTTACCATCAGGGTAAAATGCTTTTTTCTCATAACAAAAGTAATATAATTTTTTTTGCACTCATCCAATGAATGTTTGTGTCTATGCCAAGTCATTTTCTATAAATTTACTTTTATAACAGCCATTAGCTTATATTGACCACTAGGTGTCGCTCTTGCTATTGAATTGGTTAGTAATTCTGCACATGGCAAAGATACAGAAATTCTTAAAGGAGCCAGTGATACCTAAAAACATTAACCTGCGGATATAAAAGTAATCTGCAAGTACATGGCATTAGATCATGACTAACTGGTGCGGTGGCTACAGTGATAAAGTTATATAACAAGAAGTTATCACTTATGCACAGGGTAGGTGGTAAATTTCAGGTTGGTGGTATGCACAGGATATGTTATAATTTTTTAGACTGTTGAAATGCACAGGGTAGGTGATAATTGTTAGGCCAGTGGTATGCACAGGGTAGCGGATAATTGTTAGGCCAGTGGTCTGCACAGGGTAGCGGATAATTGTTAGGCCAGTGGTATGCACAGGGTAGCGGATAATTGTTAGGCCAGTGGTCTGCACAGGGTAGCGGATAATTGTTAGGCCAGTGGTATGCACAGGGTAGCGGATAATTGTTAGGCCAGTGGTCTGCACAGGGTAGCGGATAATTGTTAGGCCAGTGGTATGCACAGGGTAGCGGATAATTGTTAGGCCAGTGGTCTGCACAGGGTAGGTGATAATTGCTAGGCCAGTGGTATGCACAGGGTAGCAGATAATTGTTAGGCCAGTGGTATGCACAGGGTAGCGGATAATTGTTAGGCCAGTGGTATGCACAGGGTAGGTGATAATTGTTAGGCCAGTGGTATGCACAGGATAGCGGATAATTGTTAGGCCAGTGGTATGCACAGGGTAGCGAATAATTGTTAGGCCAGTGGTATGCACAGGGTAGCGGATAATTGTTAGGCCAGTGGTATGCACAGGGTAGCGGATAATTGTTAGGCCAGTGGTCTGCACAGGGTAGGTGATAATTGCTAGGCCAGTGGTATGCACAGGGTAGCAGATAATTGTTAGGCCAGTGGTCTGCACAGGGTAGCGGATAATTGTTAGGCCAGTGGTCTGCACAGGGTAGGTGATAATTGCTAGGCCAGTGGTATGCACAGGGTAGCGAATAATTGTTAGGCCAGTGGTATGCACAGGGTAGCGGATAATTGTTAGGCCAGTGGTCTGCACAGGGTAGGTGATAATTGCTAGGCCAGTGGTATGCACAGGGTAGCAGATAATTGTTAGGCCAGTGGTATGCACAGGGTAGCGGATAATTGTTAGGCCAGTGGTCTGCACAGGGTAGGTGATAATTGCTAGGCCAGTGGTATGCACAGGGTAGCAGATAATTGTTAGGCCAGTGGTATGCACAGGGTAGCGGATAATTGTTAGGCCAGTGGTCTGCACAGGGTAGGTGATAATTGTTAGGCCAGTGGTATGCACAGGATAGCGGATAATTGTTAGGCCAGTGGTATGCACAGGGTAGCGAATAATTGTTAGGCCAGTGGTATGCACAGGGTAGCGGATAATTGTTAGGCCAGTGGTATGCACAGGGTAGCGGATAATTGTTAGGCCAGTGGTCTGCACAGGGTAGGTGATAATTGCTAGGCCAGTGGTATGCACAGGGTAGCGGATAATTGTTAGGCCAGTGGTATGCACAGGGTAGCGTATAATTGTTAGGCCAGTGGTATGCACAGGGTAGCGGATAATTGTTAGGCCAGTGGTATGCACAGGGTAGCGGATAATTGTTAGGCCAGTGGTATGCACAGGGTAGCGGATAATTGTTAGGCCAGTGGTCTGCACAGGGTAGGTGATAATTGCTAGGCCAGTGGTATGCACAGGGTAGCAGATAATTGTTAGGCCAGTGGTATGCACAGGGTAGCGGATAATTGTTAGAATGGTGGTATGCACCAGGTAGGTGATAATTTTTAGACCACTTGTATGAACAAGGTAGGTGATATTTTTAGACCAGTGGTATGCAAAGGGTAGGGGAGAAAGTTTAGACCGGTGGTATGCACCGGTTAGGTGATAATTTTTAGACCACTTGTATGCACATGGTAGGTGACATTTTTAGACCAGTGGTATGCACAAGGTTAGGTGGTATTTTTTAGACCACTTGTATGCAATTTTTAGACTGGTGGTATGAAGAAGGTAAGTGATAATTTTTAGACCAAGGGCATGCAGAAGGTAGGTGATAATTTTTAGACTGGTGGTATGCACAGTGTAGGGGATAAAGTTTAGACCGGTGGTATGAACAGAGTAGTTGATATTTTTAGACTGGTGGTATGCACAGGGTAGGCAATCATTTTTAGACAGCTAGTATTTGTAGAGTGGTGGTGGTGTGACTGCTGGCTTCCAATGGAGTCCCAGTGTACATACTCTACCACTGCTCCATTCAGAAAGGTAGCAAGTATCCAGTGGGGGATCTCAGCACTCTTGACCCTACCCCTGAAAGACATATTTCATGTTCCTGAAATATTCCTTTAAGATAAGAAATATTGATTTCCACACTTTTTATGGGAGCTGCTGAAAATAGGAGTAGAAAATAAGCATCAATGTGAATCGGGAGAAGAAAATAGAACTCTATAGTAAGTGTCACAAAATTGTCTTAAGTTGGAAAAGTTGTTTTTTTTCAGACCCATGTTATGAGTGGATGATAACACTACTACTAGCGATCAGTTTCTAGGAATTTATACGAGCACATTTATATTCTCTGATCTGCGCAGACCCCCCTGCTCCGGACCACCAGCTGAGACACTTGTAGGCTAATACTAGTAGGGTTAGAAAATTTGGTTGCAATTGGACATAAATGTTCTCCTTCAGGCGACTTTGATCACCAAATATCAAGATGATAATGTCACCGATAATCCTGGCAGCACAAAGATAAGAAAATAATGATGTCATATATGATTCATCCACAAAGGGCGGAAATATCAAGGCTTGGTCTGAAGTTTCCTGCAGAGCGACGTCTTCCCAGCAGGACTAAGAAATGTCAATTGTATAATGTTACCGCGTCAGGAATCTCAAACAGTGAGATTAAAAAAATCCAAGGCGCAAACAGCGCCAAAAAGTGACTACGTCATGGTCTTCTCAGTGTAACCCTTTATATAGTCTTTTTGTGTGCCATAATGTTTTCACCAATTAATATATGAAGTAGACTGAGAAAAGTTCTGCAAACATCCACATATCAATTTCACTTCAAGGGGAAATACCAGGACCATTTTACCACTGCAACTATCAGTGTGGCTGTATAGGTCCTACTACAACAATACAAATGACACTTGTCTGGTAGAAATCTGATGTTCCAGCGCTGAGAGATCGAGCTTTGAAGCTAAAATGCAAATGAGCTTGAAAGTGCACTGAGGGAGTATCCATGCAGCAAACTGACACGCCCCCACAAGTGGTTTCAAAGCTTCATTTCTCAGCACTGGCACATCGGATTTCCACAAGATGGGTATCGTTGTTATTGTTGTTCTACGACCTATACAGCCATATTACTGGTTTCAGTAGTAAGATCACCCCTTTAACAACTAAACTTAAAAAGGTACAAAATGTATTCATAAGTCATTCTTACATTGCACATTTCTCGTACAATCGCCTTTTCCTTCTCGCTCAGGTCTTCTTCAAAGCTGTCAGGAGCTTGTCTGTCCAGGTTTTCATGCACCTCCAGAACCTACCAAAAAAGAAAATCTGCAGGTTAGAAGTAAACTAGATAAAATTACGGAGCCACGTAATGTATGACTGCGAGGAAAAATGCCACAAATAGAGATTTGTGGCCCTTATCTATGTAGTACAAAATTACGCACTAGACTTAGGGTCATTTAAGAAAACACTGCTATGCAAGAGTTAATATTTTTTTGCTAAAAATATATTTACACATTACAGCAACACTAAAGAAAAGAACAAAACAAACTGTGTAAATAAAGGTATTTATAAACAAACTACTTTTAACTAACTTTATGAGCTGTAACAAGGGATTATTTTTGGAGTAGGGCTTATATTCTTACCATCCTGAAAAATCATACTAGGGCTTATTTTTGGACTAGGTCTTATATTTTCAGCATCCTGAAAAATCATACTAGGGCTTATTGCTGGAGTAGGCCTTATATTTTGAGCATCCTGAAAAAACCCCCACTAGGGATAATTTTTGGACTACGGCTTATATTCCTACCATCCTGACAAATCACACTAGGGATTATTTTTGGACTAGGGCTTATATTCTTAGCATCCTGTAAAATCACACTAGGGCTTATTTTTGGACTAGGGATTACATTTTTAGCATCCTGAAAAATCATACTAGGGCTTATTGCTGGAGTAGGCCTTATATTTTGAGCATCCTGAAAAAAACCCCACTAGGGATAATTTTTGGACTACGGCCTATATTCCTACCATCCTGACAAATCACACTAGGGATTATTTTTGGACTAGGGCTTATATTCTTAGCATCCTGTAAAATCACACTAGGGATTATTTTTGGACTAGGGATTACATTTTTAGCATCCTGAAAAATAACACTAGGGCTTATTGCTGGAGTAGGCCTTATATTTTGAGCATCCTGAAAAAAACCCCACTAGGGATAATTTTTGGACTACGGCTTATATTCCTACCATCCTGACAAATCACACTAGGGATTATTTTTGGACTAGGGATTACATTTTTAGCATCCTGAAAAATAACACTAGGGCTTATTTTCAAAATAAGTAGGTCTCATCTTCAGGGAAACAGCATATTATATACACATTATCTTCCTAGCCACTCTAACATCTGAATTAGATACTTACAGTACTAAAATAATTTTTGGTGACGTTTCCATTTTGCTTGTTTTTTCGTAGGCCATCGTAAAGGGGAAAAAGGTGACAGTGATTTGTAAAGTTACCTTCATAGCGTGGACCACAGCTTCGGGCTTCTGCACTACTGGGATATATCCCGCAGGTGGAGCGGATGATGGATCTGATGTTATCCGCGCGGTGCCCTGAGAAAGAAATAAGGAAAATATTCTAAAAACCATTACGATTGGGTGAAGACATTGTGGAAGACTTTTCTCTTTATTATTAGTTATTCCCAGACAACCCCCATGATCTGGAAAAGGAAATATCTGCAACAACCGGCTATTTACTCAGTAGAATTCGCCTCTGAGTGCCGGCGGGGGGTGTCCAGGCGCGGAGGGAGGTGAGATCTGTATATATGAGCAGCGGGATTTATTTAAATACATAGGAAGCATCCCTGCGAGATATCCATATAGACAAAAGAAATCAAGAAGAAGAGGATAGCAGGGGAAACAGATTTATTTATTGCAGTTGGAGTCGCCGCAGGTCGCGCTTTCCTCTATAAATGGACTGATCACTCACAAGGAGCGGCTGATACGACAGGTACGGGGACAGGACATCTCACTCAAATGTGTCAGAAAATAACCACATTATTAACTAACACTTTATTATTTTTGTTTAATAAAGATTTTGATATAATAAATACAATTCTCACACTGGGGCTATCTTTTGCTCGTGCTTTCTGCTCTTTATAGAAAACGTTTCAGAAGTCTCACTATCATCTCAGACAAGATTACAATGAGGTAAACAGGGTTCCACCAAATCACAATAGGCCATTTTCCAGCTGACCTTCTCCCTTCCCTTTGCACACGCACATTAGATGCTTCAGCCTGTTCGTTGTTCCTAATGTACATGTGCATTTCTGGTAACTAGGAATATAAAATAGCCAAAAAGTGACCAGTATAAAAATTGCAAAGTTGTTTTTTTTAATATATATAATTACAGATCATGATATGGAAAAAAAGTGACCTGGGATCAGAAGGTCTCAGTGTATTGTGGATCACAGATCTGCTTTAGTGCTCACTCGTCATTTAACCTGAGTTGGAGCGTATGTAATTCCATCTAGTACTGAAGTGGTTACGGTTTATTTCTATCCTGCAGTGATCTAACAGGTAGTGTAATCTCAGCTGCAGCCACTCCCTTCTGCTATAAGTATCCGCTCCTCACTCCTCCCTATGCCGGCTATAGCTCACACCTATGCTGTCCATGTGAAAGGCGTTCATCGCTGCATAGCTGTGGTGTCATTACTATTGCAGCTGCAAAATTTCCTATGGAGGACACCAAGGAGTGCTTTTGGCTGTGGCTTACTTTCCTCATGTTTTCTTATTTTAATGGCAAGACTAGCGTCTCAGTGGACCTCACTGGTCAGAATAAGTTGAGGGTTAGGGAAGACCTAGGCATGTGATAGCGTACAGGGGAAGGACTGGTTTAGGGATGTTAAAGAGTGTAGGATCAGCCTCAGGTGAGTGTTAGGAGGTGACCCCGATTCCCTTTCCCTGGAGGCACAAGGGCCTACCGTTGGATTGTGTACCCGTTGCGTCGCTTGCCGGGGATTTTCTCCTCCCCCAGCATAACAACATAACACTACCCAGGTATTACTACTGGAGTGCACCAGGAGACCTCTCTTACCTGGCGGGACACCTGCAGTCACATTGTGACAGTTACCATATTTCTGTCATACTAGGTATGGGGAAATACCGAGCGAATGGCAAAAAGGGATGGGAGAGAAAAGGGAAACACTGTGTCTAGAGGAGCGGGAGGAGGTGACCCCTGATGAAACCTTCCACTAGCCCCTGGCTCCCCCAATGTCCCTAGATAGGTTCCGCATATATGCGCCAAGCACGATACCTGGCCCTGGCTGACCCTGAACTGGGCCCTAGGTAATGAATGGGTCGAATGAGCACTAGTCAACCCCACTAAGGGGTACTTCTCACATAGCGAGATCACTGCTGAGTCACAGGTTTTGTGATGCAGCAGTGACCTCATTAGCGATCTCGCAGTGTGTGACACTGAGCAGCGATCTGGCCCCTGCTGTGAAATCGCTGCTCATTACACACAGTGCTGGTTCATTTTTTGCTCGGGACAGCCCGTCTGCGTTACCGTGGTCACGGCCCCTTTTGTGGCGAATGGTGAAGTTGTATTGCTGGAGCGCAAGGCTCCATCGCAACAATCGCCCATTCGTCCCAGAGACGGTGTGCAACCAGCTGAGGGGATTGTGGTCCGTCTCCACGATGAAGTGGCGCCCGTATAGATAGGGTTGCAGACGCTGCAGGGCCCACACTATGGCCAGGCACTCCTTCTCCATCGTGGAATAGGCAACTTCCCTTGGTAACAGCTTCCTGCTCAGGTACAAGACTGGGTGCTCTTGGCTCGCAGAGTCCACCTGGCTGAGCACCGCACCGAGGCCGAAGTCACTGGCGTCGGTCTGTACTACAAACGGCCGCGTGAAGTCGGCTGCCTGTAGCACGGGCGGGCTGGACAGGGCGTCCTTTAGGGCCCGGAAGGCTGTCTCGCAGTCCATTGTCCAATCGACTGCAGAGGGCAGCTTCTTCTTGGTGAGGTCCGTCAAGGGCTTTGCCAGGCTACTATAGCATGGAACAAACCTCCTATAGTACCCAGCGGTCCCCAAGAAGGACATCACCTGCTTCTTGGTCCTGGGGGTGGGCCAGGATGCGATGGCTTCCACTTTCTCAGGCTCGGGCTTCAGTGTTCTCCCACCTACCCGGTGACCGAGGTACTGGACCTCGCTCATGGCCAGCTGACACTTTCCCGGCTTGATGGTCAAACCTGCCCGGTGGATCCGCCTGAGCACCTGTGCTAGATGCTCTAGGTGGTCCTCCCAGGTGGGACTGAAGACGGCAATGTCATCCAGGTACGCGGCCGCGTACCCTTCAAGTCCCTTGAGCAGGGTGTTGACCATCCGCTGGAAAGTGGCAGGGGCATTCCTCATCCCGAATGGCATCACCGTGGACTCGTACAGTCCAAATGGGGTAATAAAGGCAGAGCGTTCCCTGGCCTTGCGAGTCAGGGGGATCTGCCAATATCCCCGGCTCAGATCCATGATGGTCAGGTACTGAGCCCCGGCCAACTGATCGAGCAGGTCATCGATGCGTGGCATTGGGTACGCATCGGCGACCGTGACCGCATTGAGCCCCCTGTAGTCCACGCAGAACCGAGTGGTTCGGTCCTTCTTAGGGACGAGGACTACAGGCGAGGCCCAAGCGCTGTTGGATGCCTGGATCACCCCCAGCTTCAGCATCTCGTCAATCTCCTGGCGCATGTGTTGCTGCACCTCCAGGGAGACCCGATATGCTGAACGCCGGATCGGGGGATGATCCCCAGTGTCCACGTGATGGACAGCCAAGTCAGTCCTTCCGGGCTGGTTGGTAAACAACCCCCGGAAGGGGTGTAGGGTGGCCCACAGCTGGGACCGTTGGTCCTCCAAGAGCTGGTGGCCAACCTCCACATCCTCAATGGATCCGCCTGCCCTAACCTGGGCTAGCATATCCAAGAGGGTTTCCGCTTCTCCCTCCTCGGGCAGGTTGCACACGGGGAGCGCACATGCCTCCCGCTCATGATGTGCCTTCATCATGTTCACATGGAAGGGCTTCCGCCTTCCACGGGCAGGGTCCAGGGTGACCAGGTACGTTACAGGGTTGAGCTGCTGGTACACGAGGTATGGGCCTTCCCAGGCTGCCTGAAGCTTGTCCTGTGGTACGGGGACCAGTACCCACACCTTTTGACCCACTTGGTAGGTCCTCTCACAAGCGTTCTGGTCGTACCAACGCTTCTGATCGGCCTGGGCTTGAGCCATATTGTCGTGTACCAGTTGCGTCAAGGCCTGCATTTTGTCCCGGAAGCGCATGACACACTCGATAACCGACACTCCAGGGGTGGCCAAATCCCCTTCCCAAGCCTCTTTCACCAGAGCCAGGGGGCCCCGCACACGTCGCCCGTACAGGAGCTCAAACGGTGAGAATCCTGTTGAGGCCTGTGGAACCTCCCGGTAAGCAAATAACAGGTGTGGGAGATACCGCTCCCAGTCACGCCCATGGGAGTCGACCAACATCTTAAGCATCTGCTTTAAGGTGCCATTGAACCGCTCGCACAGGCCATTAGTCTGTGGATGGTACGGGCTGGCCACCAGATGTCGCACCTGGACTTGCTTACAGAGGGCCTCCATCAGCTGGGACATGAATTGGGTCCCCCGGTCAGTGAGCATTTCCTGGGGAAAACCCACTCGGGAGAAAATCTCCAGCAATGCGGTGGCCACCTTGTCAGCCCGAATGGACGACAAGGCCACTGCTTCTGGGTACCGGGTGGCATAGTCCACTACCGTCAGTAGGAAGCGTTTCCCGGAGCTGCTGGGGATGGCCAGCGGGCCGACCAGATCCACAGCCACCCTCCTGAAAGGCTCATCGATGATTGGCAGAGATACTAGTGGGGCTTTGGGGCGTGGCCCCGCCTTCCCCACTCTCTGACAGGTTTCACACGAACGGCAGTAGGCAGCCACATCGGCCCCCATTTTTGGCCAGTAGAAATGCTGGTTTAACCTGGCCTTGGTCTTAGCGATCCCTAGGTGTCCGGCCATCGGAATCTCATGTGCGATCCGCAACAACTCCGTCCGGAACGGATAGGGTACCACCAACTGTCGGTCCCTGGGCCACGCCTCCGGTGAACCCTGCTGGACCGTGGCCCGGTACAGCCGTCCTTGGTCCCAGACCACTCGCTCCGGGTCCGAGTCCGAGGGAGGCTGTGCCGCCTGCTCCTTAAGAGCTTTCAGGCTGTCGTCAGCTTCTAACGCTGCCTGAAACCCCTGACTAGATGTGGCCAGAATCGACGAGACTGTCACATCTTCAGTCAGTGGTTCTGTTATCTCGATCTTGAATCCCACGTCTGTGTGTTCGGCTAATAGTTACCGTGAAGCGGTTGGTGGCAGCGAGTTGTGCCAAGGATTATTGTGGGGAGGCCAGTGAGATTCGGGAAGATATTATATATTCCGCCCGCGGAGGTCGGGGGAATATATACCCTACTCTCACTGGGGACCCTTCAATAATCGGCATAAGTAGTATAGCGGCCTCCTTGCTTATTGTCGGGCAATTCCATAATTGGCCTGACTATAAAAGGGGCGCTAGAGAGCGCGTCACGTGCTCTGTCTGTCGGTCGGGAGGTATAAAGGAGGGGTGACCCCCCACTTGTTACCCCCCGATTGTGACGTACTGGTAGCCAGCGCGGGGGATTTCTGAGTGACCCCCCGGTGGTTTGTGACATATTGGTGGCAGCGGTGGGATCGAGATAATAGTGTGTGTGAGTGTGAGACCCATACTCCCAGACACTAAAGACTGCCTGCAGCAGCTGTGGCTGCTGGGGTCTTCAGACTAGCTCAACACTAGAGTGTCAGAGTGCAGATACTGTAAGGTGTGTGGAGGCATCAGGTGTCAGTTCTGTGTCAGTGACCAAAAGTCTGCAAGAATGGCTGATGGCACCAGGAGCAGAGCTATGCAACTGGCCAATGCTAAGGCAGGAGCCGAAGAGAGGGAGGACGGTGCTGTGGACAGCAATGAGGAGGTTGCCCACGAGTCCTCCAGGAGCTCGACGCCAGAAAACCGTTCTGCCGAGGACATTGCGCAACCTGGCACTGCTGGACAAGATGAGGAGCAGCTCACCCAAGGTTCCTCAACGAGCCAGATGCCAGCCCTCCGCTCTGAAAGGGACAGTGAATCGCCTAGCTCTGCAGCGTGCCGCAGATCACCACGTGCCATTCCACCGAGCCTGGGAGGCTCGGATAGCCTTCTTCAAATGGCTATGGCCCTTCTCCAGGCTGGAGACCAGAAGGGCTACAAGGAACTCCTGGCAGAGCGCAGGGCAGAGCGGCAGGCAGCGCGTGACGCTGAGGCTGCGGAGCGGCACGCAGAGCGTGAGGCTGCGGAGCGAGAGCGGCAGGCAGCGCGTGAAGAGCGAGAGCGAGAGCGACAGGCAGACCGTGACTACCAGCTGCAGCTAGCTCAGCTCCGGCCCTCATCAGCCACATGTGACCTTCGAGACACCAAACTTCCAAAGGTCCGTGTTGAGGACTTCCCAGTGCTGGAGAAGGATGGAGACTTGGACTCTTTCTTGACTGCTTTTGAACGGACTTGCTTGCAGCACCATCTGGACAAGGACCAGTGGGCCAAATACCTGACCCCCCGTTTAAGGGGTAAGGCCCTGGATATCCTTGGGGATTTGCCTGCTGAGGCAGATCAGGGCTACGACACCATCAAGCGGGCCCTGATCCAACAGTACAACCTCACTCCAGAGTCCTACCGCAAGAAGTTCCGGAGCCTACAGAAGGGACCAAAGGACTCCTGGGCTGACCACCGGCGGGCACTTGCCCGAGCTGCCGACCACTGGACCCAAGGCCTGCAGCTTTCCACCGGACCGGAGATCCTGGACTTGTTCATCACGGAGCAACTCTTGTGGAACTGCCCTGAGGATCTCCGCCAGTTCATCCGAGACCAGAAGCCAAAGGGGTCCACGGCTACAGCTGCCCTTGCCGATGACTACACCAACAACCGGGCCCCTGAGGCCAGGAGAGCGGCCACCAGCAGCACCTGGAGAGGGGGTAAGATGAATTCTGCGACTGCCCCACCTGCCCCTAGACTGCAGGGGGTGTCCCCCTCAACTCCCCTCTCCAGGCCCGTGGCGGAACCAAGACGGTGCCACCAGTGCAACCTACCTGGACACTTCAAGGCCATGTGCCCTCAGCGTCCCAAGGCCCCGGCTCCGTCCCCGTCCCAAGGGCCGCCCAAGGTGTATTGTGTGGGTGGGGGTGGTGGTAGGTCCCTGGACAGCTTCCAACCAGTCACCGTCGGCCGGTCTGTGACCATAGGACTGCGAGACAGCGCCTCGGAGGTGACTCTGGTGCGGCCTGAGATGGTGTCCCCCCAAGACTTGATCCCTGGAAAAACCCTCGCTGTCTCCGGGATTGGAGGCACTGACCCGGCGCTGCCTGTTGCTGACATTTATGTGGACTGGGGCGCAGGGCGAGGGGTGAGAGAGGTGGGGGTAACTGATCGGATCCCTGCAAACGTGCTACTTGGGACAGATTTGGGGCAGATAACCTCCCAGTTTGGGCCCCAACCAAGGGCTGAACCTTCAGCCAGTACTGACATGCCTCCGGACAATGTTAATGTGTTATCTATGAATGATGTAAGGGAGGAGGGAGTGAACTCTGATATTTCTGCTTGCACAGACACCATAGACACACACGCAGCTGCAGCTGTGACAGGAGGGGAGGGGGTCAGAGAAAGGTGTGACAATGCCTCTACAAGTAACCAGCCTGTGAGCTGGGATCTGTTGCCCTCTGCAGGGATAAGCAGAGAGCTAGGTGCTGCAGGGGGAGGACCAGTGTGTGGGGTGGGGGCTACCACAGCAAATGTGGGGTCCCCAGAGATTTCACAGCGGGGTTCTGTTGCTGCAGGAGGGGAACAGGCAGGTGAGATTGGGGCCGGTCCAGGAGCGGAAGTGCTCCCAGGTAAGATCTCGGTGCATGGTTCCCCCACAACCGGGGTGTCAGGAAGCCAGGTAGGTCTGCCTGAACCGGCGACTTGGTCAGGAACGGAGGAGGAGCAGGCACGACCCACGGTCGCAGCGGCTGTGGCCGCTGTCACCCGCAGTGGGAGTGCTGGAAGCCAAGGGGCCTCCCGGAGGTCCGATAGCTCTTCCCCTTCTGACCAAGTGGCAGCCGAGTCAGGTGGAGGCCAGGACACAGGTCCCGGGGTACTGACTGAAGATGTGACAGTCTCGTCGATTCTGGCCACATCTAGTCAGGGGTTTCAGGCAGCGTTAGAAGCTGACGACAGCCTGAAAGCTCTTAAGGAGCAGGCGGCACAGCCTCCCTCGGACTCGGACCCGGAGCGAGTGGTCTGGGACCAAGGACGGCTGTACCGGGCCACGGTCCAGCAGGGTTCACCGGAGGCGTGGCCCAGGGACCGACAGTTGGTGGTACCCTATCCGTTCCGGACGGAGTTGTTGCGGATCGCACATGAGATTCCGATGGCCGGACACCTAGGGATCGCTAAGACCAAGGCCAGGTTAAACCAGCATTTCTACTGGCCAAAAATGGGGGCCGATGTGGCTGCCTACTGCCGTTCGTGTGAAACCTGTCAGAGAGTGGGGAAGGCGGGGCCACGCCCCAAAGCCCCACTAGTATCTCTGCCAATCATCGATGAGCCTTTCAGGAGGGTGGCTGTGGATCTGGTCGGCCCGCTGGCCATCCCCAGCAGCTCCGGGAAACGCTTCATACTGACGGTAGTGGACTATGCCACCCGGTACCCAGAAGCAGTGGCCTTGTCGTCCATTCGGGCTGACAAGGTGGCCACCGCATTGCTGGAGATTTTCTCCCGAGTGGGTTTTCCCCAGGAAATGCTCACTGACCGGGGGACCCAATTCATGTCCCAGCTGATGGAGGCCCTCTGTAAGCAGGTCCAGGTGCGACATCTGGTGGCCAGCCCGTACCATCCACAGACTAATGGCCTGTGCGAGCGGTTCAATGGCACCTTAAAGCAGATGCTTAAGATGTTGGTCGACTCCCATGGGCGTGACTGGGAGCGGTATCTCCCACACCTGTTATTTGCTTACCGGGAGGTTCCACAGGCCTCAACAGGATTCTCACCGTTTGAGCTCCTGTACGGGCGACGTGTGCGGGGCCCCCTGGCTCTGGTGAAAGAGGCTTGGGAAGGGGATTTGGCCACCCCTGGAGTGTCGGTTATCGAGTATGTCATGCGCTTCCGGGACAAAATGCAGGCCTTGACGCAACTGGTACACGACAATATGGCTCAAGCCCAGGCCGATCAGAAGCGTTGGTACGACCAGAACGCTTGTGAGAGGACCTACCAAGTGGGTCAAGAGGTGTGGGTACTGGTCCCCGTACCACAGGACAAGCTTCAGGCAGCCTGGGAAGGCCCATACCTCGTGTACCAGCAGCTCAACCCTGTAACGTACCTGGTCACCCTGGACCCTGCCCGTGGAAGGCGGAAGCCCTTCCATGTGAACATGATGAAGGCACATCATGAGCGGGAGGCATGTGCGCTCCCCGTGTGCAACCTGCCCGAGGAGGGAGAAGCGGAAACCCTCTTGGATATGCTAGCCCAGGTTAGGGCAGGCGGATCCATTGAGGATGTGGAGGTTGGCCACCAGCTCTTGGAAGACCAACGGTCCCAGCTGTGGGCCACCCTCCTCCCCTTCCGGGGGTTGTTTACCAACCAGCCCGGAAGGACTGACTTGGCTGTCCATCACGTGGACACTGGGGATCATCCCCCGATCCGGCGTTCAGCATATCGGGTCTCCCTGGAGGTGCAGCAACACATGCGCCAGGAGATTGACGAGATGCTGAAGCTGGGGGTGATCCAGGCATCCAACAGCGCTTGGGCCTCGCCTGTAGTCCTCGTCCCTAAGAAGGACCGAACCACTCGGTTCTGCGTGGACTACAGGGGGCTCAATGCGGTCGCGGTCGCCGATGCGTACCCAATGCCACGCATCGATGACCTGCTCGATCAGTTGGCCGGGGCTCAGTACCTGACCATCATGGATCTGAGCCGGGGATATTGGCAGATCCCCCTGACTCGCAAGGCCAGGGAACGCTCTGCCTTTATTACCCCATTTGGACTGTACGAGTCCACGGTGATGCCATTCGGGATGAGGAATGCCCCTGCCACTTTCCAGCGGATGGTCAACACCCTGCTCAAGGGACTTGAAGGGTACGCGGCCGCGTACCTGGATGACATTGCCGTCTTCAGTCCCACCTGGGAGGACCACCTAGAGCATCTAGCACAGGTGCTCAGGCGGATCCACCGGGCAGGTTTGACCATCAAGCCGGGAAAGTGTCAGCTGGCCATGAGCGAGGTCCAGTACCTCGGTCACCGGGTAGGTGGGAGAACACTGAAGCCCGAGCCTGAGAAAGTGGAAGCCATCGCATCCTGGCCCACCCCCAGGACCAAGAAGCAGGTGATGTCCTTCTTGGGGACCGCTGGGTAAAATAGGAGGTTTGTTCCATGCTATAGTAGCCTGGCAAAGCCCTTGACGGACCTCACCAAGAAGAAGCTGCCCTCTGCAGTCGATTGGACAATGGACTGCGAGACAGCCTTCCGGGCCCTAAAGGACGCCCTGTCCAGCCCGCCCGTGCTACAGGCAGCCGACTTCACGCGGCCGTTTGTAGTACAGACCGACGCCAGTGACTTCGGCCTCGGTGCGGTGCTCAGCCAGGTGGACTCTGCGAGCCAAGAGCACCCAGTCTTGTACCCGAGCAGGAAGCTGTTACCAAGGGAAGTTGCCTATTCCACGATGGAGAAGGAGTGCCTGGCCATAGTGTGGGCCCTGCAGCGTCTGCAACCCTATCTATACGGGCGCCACTTCATCGTGGAGACGGACCACAATCCCCTCAGCTGGTTGCACACCGTCTCTGGGACGAATGGGCGATTGTTGCGATGGAGCCTTGCGCTCCAGCAATACAACTTCACCATTCGCCACAAAAGGGGCCGTGACCACGGTAACGCAGACGGGCTGTCCCGACAAGGAGAGGTCGCGGACGGGCGCACGGGGGAACACCGGAGTGTGCTGCCCCCTAGCGCCCTCAAAAGGGGGGAGGTGTGAGGTAAATCCGGAGATATGACGATAAATCATGATATTCAAGTATGTCAGGAAGCCCTCTCCTGGTGTCACCCCCCCTTTCCTTCACACAACTGGTTTAGCAACAAATCCCATGGCCATCTCCTGTGATATGGAGATGAGGTGGTGTGGGAACAATGGACACAGGATGACTCCCTGCCGTCACCCTGTAACAAGAGTTGTATCTCATTAGCAAGGCTATGGAACTAGCAGACAGAACGACTCCAGTAAAAAATGGTTCATATCTCGCAAGCCATATTTCTGATAAATATGGCAACCATAAAAATGGTGTCTCCGCATGCGGACGATGCCGGCACACCCTTTTTATGGGAGCAGGACATTGGGAAATGCCCCAGGCGTGATATCAGCCAATGGGGAACTGGCAGACAGGTCATGAGTCCCCTCGTTCTGTAGCTAAATTCATAACTGTCACAATGAGAGCATTGGCGTCCGCCTACGACGCTCCCAGGCAAAGTTATGGCCATATTCCATGTTGTGGATTTTGTCCATAACTCCAGCCAGGGGTGGAGCAGTGCTCCCTCTGAGGTCACGAAGGTAGGAGGGGACCTGGATTTGTCCAGGTTGATAACCCTACTTCGGCCATTTTCCAGTGTTCTTTCGCTGGGGGTCACGTGCAGGAAACATCTGCGGGAGTTCCTAGAAACCTGGTCTACAGCGCCCCCCTGTGGCCAGACGCACAAGGTAACTGATTGAATTGCATACCTGTTGTAAACCATGCTTTATCTGTAACTGTACTCTGACATATGTATATTCTGTAGATTCCCTATTGGATATATTGTAGTTTCTAGTGTGCTTTAGGCTGATTAAATTATATAATTAATCTTGGGCTGTTCTGTTATCTCGATCTTGAATCCCACGTCTGTGTGTTCGGCTAATAGTTACCGTGAAGCGGTTGGTGGCAGCGAGTTGTGCCAAGGATTATTGTGGGGAGGCCAGTGAGATTCAGGGAGGTTTTATATATTCCGCCCGCGGAGGTCGGGGGAATATATACCCTACTCTCACCGGGGACCCTTCAATAATCGGCATAAGTAGTATAGCGGCCTCCTTGCTTATGGTCGGGCAATTCCATAATTGGCCTGACTATAAGAGGGGCGCTAGAGAGCGCGTCACGTGCTCTGTCTGTCGGTCGGGAGGTATAAAGGAGGGGTGACCCCCACTTGTTACCCCCCGATTGTGACGTACTGGTAGCCAGCGCGGGGGATTTCTGAGTGACCCCCCCGGTGGTTTGTGACACTAGGTATGGGGAAATACCGAGCGAATGGCAAAAAGGGATGGGAGAGAAGAGGGAAACACTGTGTCTAGAGGAGCGGGAGGAGGTGACCCCTGATGAAACCTTCCACTAGCCCCTGGCTCCCCCAATGTCCCTAGATAGGTTCCGCATATATGCGCCAAGCACGATACCTGGCCCTGGCTGACCCTGAACTGGGCCCTAGGTAATGAATGGGTCGAATGAGCACTAGTCAACCCCACTAAGGGGTACTTCTCACATAGCGAGATCACTGCTAAGTCACAGGTTTTGTGATGCAGCAGTGACCTCATTAGCGATCTCGCAGTGTGTGACACTGAGCAGCGATCTGGCCCCTGCTGTGAAATCGCTGCTCATTACACACAGTGCTGGTTCATTTTTTGCTCGTTGCTCTCCCACTGTGAAGCACACATCGCTGTGTGTGACAGCGAGAGAGCAACGATCTGAATGTGCAGGGAGCCGGCGTCTGGAAGCTGCGGACACTGGTAGCTAAGGTACACATCGGATAGCTAAGCGAAGCGCTTTGCTTGGTTACCCAATATTTACCTTGGTTACTAGCGTACGCCGCTCTCAGGCTGCCAGTGCTGGCTCCCTGCTCTCTGCACACGTAGCCAGAGTACACATCGGGTAGCTAAGCGAAGTGCTTTGCTTGGTTACCCGATATTTACCTTGGTTACTAGCGTCTACCGCTCTCACGCTGCCAGTGCCGGCTCCCTGCACACATAGCCAGAGTACACATCGGGTAACTAAGCGAAGCGCTTTGCTTAGTAACCCGATGTGTACCCTGGCTATGAGTTCAGGGAGCCAGCGCTAAGCGGTGTGTGCTGGTTACCAGGGTAAATATCGGGTAAGCAAGCAAAGCATTTTGCTTAGTTACCTGATATTTACCTTGGTTACCAAGCGCAGCATCGCTTCTACGAGTCGTTGCTGGCTGGTGGCTGGTCACTGGCGCTGGTGAGATCTGCCTGACTGAGAGCTCACCAGTGACCATGTAGCGACGCACCAGCGATCCTGACCAGGTCATATCGTGGTCAGAATCGCTGGTACGTCGTTTAGTGAGATGGTACCCTTAGTCCTAAAGAACACACAGGAAAACAAACAGGGGAAAGTAAACAAACAACTTATCTCCAAGATGACTTAAGGAGAGGAACAGCAACAAACAACATCATTTTTCCAGATGAATACAAGCCAAATGCATGTACAAAAGACGGTTTAGAAAATTAACTATCACCAGCAATATACCAAGGGGAAATACAGGTATATAAAGACACAGAGGGTGAGGAATGATGATTATCAGCTGAAAGGAAAAGATCTCTACAGGGTCCTAAAGGGGAAAGAGTAAAACTTAACAGAGAAGTCACACAAAATTCTATTCACACCACAGAGGAAAGGATGGAATATAAAGGAGCAGTTTGTGTCCAAAGAAGACTTATCGTAAAGCAATGCTCCCTGATCACCGATATCAAGCTGGCTGCCCTGTTCTCGATGACTGAGCCGAGATGTGACACCGGACGTCGGCAAAGTCAGTAAAGTAACCGTCATGAAATTTCAGCCGCATCTCCCAGAATTTCCATCGACATGGGATATAAATAGATGCGGGTTTGCAGCATTTTCCTGAATATTGGTTCCCGCAGCGCATGTTATTATTAGATCGGATGAGCTACATCTCCACGGAGCGGAGGTAACCGGATGCATCCTCGTCCATTTACTTTGATTATTTTGCTACGCAGCAGCTAGAACATATAATATGCAAACCCAGAAGACGGGCGCTGCTGAATAAGCCAAAGCCATTAACCAATTTCTTTTTTCTCTAACATGTAAAAGTCTGTCTGACAAATGATCCTCTTTAATAAAAATACAAGAACATTAAAATCGTATTGAGATGTTCTTTTATAAGAATTGGCCACTAGGGGCAGCGCTGTGTTATTTATCTCGTCCCTTGAAGACACAATATTTATCCGGCGGCTCCTGGGAGATGTAGATGAGCACACGGCTCTCCGGAGCACTCTGCTCACCGCGCTCTTATTACACCCAACCATTACACGCCATCTAAAGTGCTATTTCTACCTCCCATAGAAGCACTTTCCATGAGCGGATACGGTGAAGCTTCCAGCTGACGGCCTCATAGAGCCGCGTAAAGAGCCTTATAATCTTGGATTTGTGCTTTATGTATTCCAGAATAGATGAGACAATCATATTAAAACCTCCAACATAAAGTGCCCATCTTTTACTGATTCAACCATATTACAAGTAGAGAGCTGAAATTTGTGAGGGTGGAATGGGGAACAATGACAACTTTATGTACAAGAATATAACTACTATAATACTGCCCCTATATACAAGAATATAAATACTAGAATACTGCCCACTATGTACAAGAATATAACTACTATAATACTGCCCCCTATGTACAAGAATATAACTACTATAATACTGCCCCTATTTACAAGAATATAATGACTATAATACTGCCCCTATGTACAAGAATATAACTACTGTAATACTGCTCCTATGTACAAGAATATAACTACTATAATACTGCCCCTATGTACAAGAATATAACTACTATAATACTGCCCCTATATACAAGAATATAACTACTATAATACTGCCCCTATGTACAAGAATATAACAACTATAATACTGCTCCTATGTACAGGAATATAACTACTATAATACTGCTCCTATGTACAAGAATATAACTACTATAATACTGCCCCCTATGTACAAGAATATAACTACTAGAATACTGCCCCTATATACAAGAATATAACTACTATAATACTGCCCACTATATACAAGAATATAGCTACTATAATGCTGCTCCTATGTACAAGAATATAGCTACTATAATACTGCTCCTATGTACAAGAATATAACTACTATAATACTGCCCCTATATACAAGAATATAACTACGATAATACTGCCCCTATATACAAGAATATAACTACTATAAATACTGCCCACTATATACAAGAATATAACTACTATAATACTGCCCCTATGTACAACAATATAACTACTATAATACTGCCCCCTATGTACAAGAATATAACTACTATAATACTGCCCCTATTTACAAGAATATAACTACTATAATACTGCTCCTATGTACAAGAATATAACTACTATAATACTGCTCCTATGTATAAGAATATAACTAATATAATACTGCCCCTATATACAAGAATATAACTACTATAATACTGCCCCTATATACAAGAATATAACTACTATAATACTGCTCCTATGTACAAGAATATAACTACTATAATACTGCTCCTATGTATAAGAATATAACTACTATAATACTGCCCCTATATACAAGAATATAACTACTATAATACTGCCCCTATATACAAGAATATAACTATTATAATACTGCCTCTATGTACAACAATAACTAGTATAATACTGCCCCCTATGTACAAGAATATAACTGCTATAATACTGTCCCCTATGTACAAGAATATAACTACTAGAATACTGCTCCTACGTACAAGAATCTAACTACTATAATACTGCCCCTATGTACAAGAATATAACTACTATAATACTGTCCCCTATGTACAAGCATATAACTGCTATAATACTGTCCCCTATGTACAAGAATATAACTACTATAATACTGCCCCTATGTACAAGCATATAACTGCTATAATACTGTCCCCTATGTACAAGAATATAACTACTATAATACTGCCTCTATGTGCAGGAATATAACTACTATAATGCTGCATTTATGTACAGGAATATAACTACTATAATACTGCCCCTATGTACAAGCATATAACTGCTATAATACTGTCCCCTATTTACAGGAATATAACTACTATAATACTGCCTTTATGTACAGGAATATAATTACTATAATACTGCCCCCTATGTACAAGAATATAACTACTATAATACTGCCCCTATGTACAAGAATATAACTACTATAATACTGCCCCTATGTACAAGCATATAACTGCTATAATACTGTCCCCTATGTACAGGAATATAACTACTATAATACTGCCTTTATGTACAGGAATATAATTACTATAATACTGCCCCCTATGTACAAGAATATAACTACTATAAGGCCTAAGCCACACGGCGAGAAAAACAGTGTGAGTGGAGTGCGATAAAACATCGCATTCCCCTCGGACCAATTCTAGCCTGTGTGTCAGCACACATGAGCGATTATTTTCTCAGCCCTAATCGGACCGAGAAAACAATCGCAGCATGCTGCGATTGTAAGCTGAGACTCTTTCTCTCGCACCCATTCAAGTGAATGGGGCGAGAGAAAAATCGCACTGCACTCGCGGTACACCGGTGTACTGCTAGTGCAGTGCGAGAATGGCAATAGCCGGCTACGCAGGAGAGAGGGAAAGAAATCCTTCCCTCCCCTCCTGAGTGCCGGCCCGCCCCGCGCAGCTGAGGTCTGCTCGCATGAACGGACCTCAGTTGCAAGGACACACGCATGACACTCGGCTCTGCTGTACTGCCAGCACGAGCCGAGTGTCATGCAAGTGGATCGCAGTAGTCCCCGTGTGGCCCCAGCCTAATACTGCCTCTATATACAAGAATATAACTACTACAATACTGCCCCTATGTACAAGAATATAACTACTATAATACTGCTCCTATGTACAAGAAAATGACTACTACACACTTCCCCCAGAATGAGATCACCATTAGTAGCATATCTTCCAGACCAGAACATGGGAACCTTCAATGAACCCGGACTAGCCAAACAATAAACCAGATGATATCATATACATTCTCGAGCTGCAAATTAGGTAGGCCTTTGGGGATGAAGTGTTATAAATATTCATGCCCTTCCTCTATTTAGGGGCATAAATCCGTCTCTATTGTGTCTACTTATAAATATTCATCCTGATACAGGAGAGAATGGAGATCCGTCTTTTCCGGCTACAGACACACACACATTTAGGCCCTGTCACCATTAAATGAGAGTGAGTGGAGGGGGTTACTCACGTTCTGCAGGGGCTCCTGGTACTGAGACAGCGATGACAGCTGGGATTCTGAGTGGTACGGAGATAAGCCTTTCCGTAATGTCCTTAACTCGCTATGGCTGGAATGCTGAAAACCAAAAGAAAAGTCTGAGAAGAAGCGCACCATATGTAAAGACCATTCTAGACGTGATAAACGTTCTAAGCTCTGATGGCCATAACAGGAACACAAGGCAAAAATGTCATCAAAAATATCTTTGGTACCCAAGAATTTTCAAACAAATTACTCATAAAAAGTTTAGAAAGAAAACTAGAATAAATTTCATTTTTGGACTGGATGGCCTAGTGTGATGTGTTAGCATGAAGTGTACATACATGGGTTCCTCCAGTTGCCTAGTTTTGGTGGACTTGGTTGGCATGAAGCTCATCATAAAGGTACCCATCACCTTCCATGTAGGTGGCCACACAAGTGACACTAAAAATCCAAACAAGCTTCATGCCAACCATGACCATCCATTTAGGTGACCGCACAAGTGACACAAAATGCAACCAAGCTTCATGCCAACCATCACCTTCCATGTAGGTGACCATACAAGTGACACTAAAATTCCAACCCATTGGTAGTCATGTTTAGTTAATAGTTTTTTGGAAATTTCATGACGGGAAATATGTGCATCTAATAACGATATAGCTACAGACTTTGGCAAAATCCGCAACCTACTCATAGACAGTGGGAACCACAAAGGTTGATGAAGCAATTTTGTGGCCTCCTTAAAGCCGATACTCTTCAGATTTGTGGTCCCAGAAAGGACAACCATGTAACACGCCAACCATAGCAGATGATTGACCAACTGGAAGGTCCTTCTCTAGCGCTGGAATGTTTTTGGGTTTTGGATCTTCTTTGGATTCAATATCTTCCTGAATGATCTCTACTACCTACTTCTCTACATCCACCCGGTAATCTATAGTTATTGTGATGATCCTTTATCTGTCATGTCCCATGGATTAAGGAAATATTTATACACATAGAGACGCATTTCAGAAGGTAACCATACCGTGTTATATGGGTGTAGTTTTGCTTCCTCACACAGCTATACATAGTCTCACTTATTGTAAAAGACACGTTATTTGGGCGACTTTAATCCTGCTTATTTGGCAGGTTGTGTCCATGTCATCGCCAATGTGTTTAGAAGAAGCCCAATCTAATTATGACATCTGTCACATCGGGAAGGATTAAGGAAGATCACAGGATGGGGTGGATTTTCTACAATTTTATTAAACCCTTCCACTCTTTTGAAAACCAGTCCAAAAACTGGAAGAAGCACCTGTCCAGGAAGGGGTTATGTAAACTCCACCTAACCACGCATGACCTAACCCAAAAGAGTTCCTTCTCACCTCTCATAAACTTCTCAGATGTTCTGTATTATTATATCACATACTACATATTGTCCAGAACACCTTCAAGGACTAATCCTCATATAATAGATATGGTCTGTGTGTTAGGAGGTGTCACAAACTGATCACGCACAGAGGAAATATATAAACCCTCTTGTATGTACCGTAGGAACAAGTATGAAGGATAGCCCCACTTGTCTTCTGGATCCTCACTTTAGGTCACTGAACACTCATCCCAGGACATGGGACCACTCCCATGCAGATTCAAGGTTGTGCCTCTACAGACATATTCCAGCACATGGGATCATTTCACACCAGATACAAGGTCATACCTCCAAAGACACCTCCCAGCACATAGGACCACTACCATCCAGATACAAGGTCATGCCTCCATAGACACATCTCAGGACATGGGACCACTTCCATCCAGATACAAGGTTATGCCTCCATAGACACATCTTCGGACATGGTACCACTTCCCTCCACAATACAAGGTCATACCTCCAAAGACACATCCCAGGACATGGTACCACTCCCATCCAGATACAAGGTTATGCCTCCAAAGACACATCTTAGGACATGGGATCACTTCCCTCTAGATACATGGTCTTGCCTCCATAAACACATCCCAGAACATGGGAGCATTTCACGCCAGATACAAGGTCATGCCTTTATAGATGAATCCCAGGACATTGGACCGATTCCCTTCAAATACAAGGTCATGCCTCCATATACTCATCCCAGGACATGGGACAACCACTCCAAAGACAACAGATAATGCCCACCATATATGAAGAGGCCTCTTCTTTCCTGATATCTATTTATGCCATTTTACACTCACTTTCGGCCATGAAGTTCACCTGAACCAGTTCCTACCACCCTGGGCATGGATCTATTCTTTAATAATATTAGATCAAAGCATCTTATACCAGAAGACATGGGTCCACTCCCATGAGGATACCAGTGGATGCCACTATACAAAAAGAAAATGGGATCCAACATTCCCCCATATACCCCTCATGATGATGTTATTTGCTGATAGGACATGGGGCCCACTTCCATCCTGGGTTTATCATCTTGACACTTTTTTTCTCATCTATCCCCTTGCAGGAGAGACAGAAGGCACAGCCTAATGTTTGGCCCAAATGTTTTGGGGATTAAGCAGCAAAATAAGCTAAAACCCCTGTCCTCTGCGCATCTCTCTGCATATAGGAGCCTACATTTGACAACACACCAGTGGGGTAACGATGCTTGTGGGCCCCAATTTCCAACAGGACCCCCGAACTACCACAGGTCTTTAATAGCATTGGTCTTCTCATATGGGCCAAAGAGACCTTTTGACCCTCTTAAGCTCCAGGACCTGGGGGGGCAACTTCACTCTTTGTACCAATTATAGTTACACTCATGCCAAAAACCCAACACCTGGCCTTCTCTTGGCGCTGTGGTGCTTATGAAGATCAGGAGGTCTGCGCACGTAAATCACCAACTGCAGCTATGGCCCCCAATATGTGAGCCCCATATCAGCCCCATACTCTATAAGGTTTACAACTAATTATATATATACGGTGCTGGCCAAAAGTATTGGCACCCCTGCAATTCTGTCGGATAATACTCAGTTTCTTCTTGAAAATGATTGCAATCACAAATTCTTTGGTATTATTATCTTCATTTATTTTTCTTGCAATGAAAATATACAAAAGAGAATGAAACAAAAATCAAATCATTGATCATTTCACACAAAACTCCAAAAATGGGCCAGACAAAAGTATTGGCACCCTTAGCCTAATACTTGGTTGCACAACCTTTAGCCAAAATAACTGCGAACAACCGCTTCCGGTAACCATCAATGAGTTTCTTACAATGCTCTGCAGGAATTTTAGACCATTCTTCTTTGGCAAACTGCTCCGGGTCCCTGAGATGTGAAGGGTGTTTTCTCCAAACTGCCATTTTGAGATCTCTCCACAGATGTTCTATGGGAATCAGGTCTGGACTCATTGCTGGCCACTTTAGTAGCCTCCAGTGCTTTCTATCAAACCATTTTCTAGTGCTTTTTGAAGTGTGTTTTGGGTCACTGTCCTGCTGGAAGACCCATGACCTCTGAGGGAGACCCAGTTTTCTCACACTGGGCCCTACATTATGCTGCAAAATTTGTTGGTAGTCTTCAGACTTCATAATGCCATGCACATGGTCAAGCAGTCCAGTGCCAGAGGCAGCAAAGCAACCCCAAAACATCAGGGAACCTCCACCATGTTTGACTGTAGGGACCGTGTTCTTTTCTTTCAATGCCTCTTTTTTTTTCCTGTAAACTCTATGGTCAGATGAGACAAAAGTAGAGCTTTTTGGGAAAAGCCATCAACAGAGAACATTCTTCTAAAACGTTTTAGACTTTCTCCTCAGGTAAGTTTTGGCAAACTCCAGCCTGTCTTTTTTATGTCTTGGGGTAAGAAGTGGGGTCTTCCTGGGTATCCTACCATACAGTCCCTTTTCATTCAGACGCCGACGGATAGTATGGGTTGACACTGTTGTACCCTCGAACTGCAGGGCAGCTTCAACTTGTTTGGATGTTAAGGTCCAGTCACACTAAGCAACTTACCAGCGATCCCAACAACGATAGGGATCGCTGGTAAGTTGCTAGGAGGTTGCAACCTGACCTGGCAGGGATCGCTGGAGCGTCGCTACACGAGTTGCTGGTGAGCTCACCAGCAACCAGTGACCAGCCCCCAGCGCCTTGTGGAAGATCCTGCGCTTTGTAACTAAGGTAAATATCGGGTAACCAACCCGATATTTACCTTGGTTACCAGCGCACGGAGCTACACGTGCAGAGAGCAGCGCACACTGAGCACTGGCTCCCTGCTCTCCTAGTTACAGCACACATCGGGTTAATTACCCGATGTGTGCTGCAGCTACATGTGCACAGAGCAGGGAGCAGCGCACACCGCTTACCGCTGGCTCCCTGCTCTCTTAGCTACAGCACACATCGGGTTAATTAACCCGATGTGTCCTGCAGCTACATGTGCACAGAGCAGGAGCCGGCACTGACAGTGAGAGCGGCGGAGGCTGGTAACAAAGGTAAATATCGGGTAACCAAGGACAGGGCTTCTTGGTTACCCGATGTTTACATTGGTTACCAGCCTCCGCAGAATCCGGCTCCTGCTGCCTGCACATTTAGTTGTTGCTGTCTCGCTGTCACACACAGCGATCTGTGCTTCACAGCGGGACAGCAACAACTAAAAAATGGCCCAGGACATTCAGCAACAACCAACGACCTCACATCAGGGGCCAGGTTGTTGCTGGATGTCACACACAGCAACATCGCTAGCAACGTCACAAAAGTTGTTCGTTAGCAGCGATGTTGCTAGCGATGTTGCTTAGTGTGACGGGGCCTTTAGTCGAGGTTCCACCATCCGCACAATCTTGCGTAGAAATCTCTCGTCAATTTTTCTTTTCCTTCCACATCTAGGGAGGTTAGCCACAGTGCCATGGGCTTTACACTTCTTGATGACACTGCGCACCGTAGACACAGGAACTTTCAGGTCTTTGGAGATGGACTTGTAGCCTTGAGATTGCTCATGCTTCCTCACAATTTGGATTCTCAAGTCCTCAGACAGTTCTTTGGTCTTCTTTCTTTTCTCCATGCTCAATGTGGTACACACAAGGACACAGGACAGAGGTGGAGTCAACTTTAATCCATGTCAACTGGCTGCAAGTGTGATTTAGTTATTGCCAGCACCTGTTAGGTGCCACAGGTAAGTTACAGGGGCTGGTAATTACACAAATTACAGAAGCATCACATGATTTTTCAAACAAACAGTGCCAATACTTTTGTCCACCCCCTGTTTTATGTTTGGTGTGGAATTATATCCAACTTGGCTTTATGACAATTTTTTTAAAAATTTTTCATTGAAGGCAAAATAAATGAAGTCAATAATGCCAAAGAACTTGTGATTGCAATCAATTTCAGGAAGAAACTGAGTATTATCTGACAGAATTGCAGGGGTGCCAATACTTTTGGCCAGCACTATATATATATATATATATATATATATATATATATATATATATATATATATATATATATATATATATATATATATATATATATATTATATATATATATATATATATATATATATATATATACTGCATATACATATATCAGCTTCACAAGATAAATGATGAAAAAGAAATCCAGGATTCCTTTATAACTCATAGTTTGGACACTGCTGATTTTTAGTAGATTCACTCCAATATTCTGCCAACACGCACATTTTCTTCCTACTTACTGGGAAATTAAATTATTAGCGCTAATTGGAAGAAGCTAGAAAATGTTCTGGAGATGATGAGGACATTGATTCTTTGTGGACATCTATTAATTAGGGGGATATATAAGATTTTTGCCTAGAGGGAAAACTCGGGAACATCTCAGGGGGTGCAAAATGTGATATTTAAGTTAAAAATCCATGCACACATGCAGGTTACTTTGCCGCACATGGTTCCCCTTCCTTCCTGATACTAGTTCATGATACCGTACACCATTTCAGGACATGGGGCCCCTAAAATGGATCATGTCACCTTAAGGCAGGGACAACATGGCTCCTTTGGAGAGGTCCATGATCGCTACATGCCACATTGCAACTATATAAAGCAAGTCACCAAAAATCTAGGACCAACTCTTTGTAGCATGATTGCGGTACCCTAAGAATCGCAATGCAATCCCATTCCCCTGCATTGTCGCAGTGGCACATACGATCTTTGGCCATACAGCCAAGTTACAGTGTGGCTGCAAACTCAGTCCATCCCAAGAAGTGGAGTCCACTTCCCTCCGAATATTAGTTCACGTCATTATTCGCCCACTTCCATCCTTCTACTGGTGGCCACCATCCTGTTCCAATTTCTACTCCCTAAAACCAGAAGTTTTAAGCAATATAATACTATAAAACACCCCCCCTAAATAAGAGGACAACACCCTAACAAGGAAAAAAAAAAAAAGTCCTCATGAGCGTAAAAAAAAAGCCAAATAACCACCTATGACTGTTGAGTTTATCTTTGCGTCTATGTCGAATCCACCTGCCTTTGAGACAGAGAAAACAGATTGTTTGGTCTTGTGCGTTTGTTAATCCCCTCTATCCGGGCGGTTACACAGAAGACATGAGGCCCCCTCTTATGTCAGGAGCAGCTGTCATCTTCAGCATCTCAGGTCACAATCCCGGCCACTGGAACAACACAACGAGCCATTGTCTGTCACCTGTACACTGGGCAGATGGACGCTGCAGGCCATCGACACCTCCTCCTGACCTACAGGAGACATCGGCTGCGTGACCGGTGTCGGCACAGATCTCCAGCCAGACATGACGAATTCTGATACCTGTTCCTGGAACAGGTCCAATTCTAAGCACCCACCACCATGGACCTCAAAAGGCCATCATTCTAATCTGAGCTCACTTCCATTATCCTCCTATGTAAATTAATTACTCAGCCTTTGGAAATTAGGATTATATGTTGAGGGTGCGTGCAAGGGAAAGCCACGGCCATTAGATGCTTTCTCCTCTGTAAACCCATAACGCGGATAGGAAGAGACAATTCCGGACTTTGCGGGATGAATGTGCTCTATTTTCAGTCGTCGGAGGTTGACCCAATAATAAGTGTTTGAAGCAGAAGTAATGTGCTGCTATGGTAATGGTCCTCTCTGCCTCCTGCCAAACTTCACGTGCAATCACATCACTTTTCTCTCTCCTTGTCAGGCAAAGCGGAAGATTCTTAACTCTGCTCGTCCCAACTAAAAACAGGCAGAAGCTCGGGAAATGGGATTCTGTGCCGCACATTCAATAGGATTCTGTAGACCCACCGGTCCAGTGACCCTATACTGTACACCATAAGACCAACTGACACCTCAAAAGACCTAAAGTACATATTGTATAGGACTGAACCCTAGCACCCAAGGACCTATAGGGCCATTTATCCTGTAGACTTAACCCATAGTTTTATTGGACCTTCGATAACATAGAAGTGACCCCCAGTCTTACACTTTTTATAATACAGTCAACTCTATGGTATAATGCGATAGATGGGGGTCAACTCTATTGTATTGACCTCTATTTTCAGTGGACCTACTATAGAAATCACCCTTAGTTCTACTGAACTTATAAGATACTTAAGGCCAAAGAATTAACCCCCTATGTTCAGTGGATAGGACACTGTATACCATACAACTGATCCATTGTTTCTGTATCTCTATAGGATATTATATACTACAGGGCTGACCCACAGCTTTAGTGGATCTACAAGAAACAGTATGGTATAGGGTTGACCCATAGCTTAGGTGGACCTCCAAGAAACAGTATGTTATAGGGTTGACCCATACCTTAAGTGGACCTCCAAGAAACAGTATCTTATAGGGTTGACCCATACCTTAAGTGGACCTCCAAGAAACAGTATGTTATAGGGTTGACCGATAGCTTTAGGGGACCTCCAAGAAACAGTATGTTATAGGGTTGACCCACAGCTTTGGTGGACCTCCAAGAAACAGTATGTCATAGAGTTAACCCATAGCTTCAGGGGACATCCAAGAAACAGTATTTATAGCTTTGACCCATAGGTTCAGTAGACCGCCAAGAAAAAATATGTTATAGGGTTGACCCAAAGCTCCAGTGGACCTCCAAGAAACAGTATGTTATACTATACGGTTCATCTACTGCAGACTCACTGAAACTATGGCTGTCCCATAGACCTGCAGAAACTATGGGTATGTCTTATGACTTGGTTGGTCACTCACTAGGTTAGTTGTAAGCTATAAATTATAGGTGCACAAACTATGGCTGAACCATAGGGTGTACACTGTACAGTGTCCATAGGTCCTATGGTAAGCCCTATGATAGCTTGTATTTGGGTGAGCACTATGGTATAGCAGTGCGTAAAATATGGCTAAACATTTTATATACAGTGTATATGGCCACAGAGTACATGAATGAACCCTATGCAATAGAGCGTTGTCACAAACCACCGGGGGGGTCACTCAGAAATCCCCCGCGCTGGCTACCAGTACGTCACAATCGGGGGGTAACAAGTGGGGGTCACCCCTCCTTTATACCTCCCGACCGACAGACAGAGCACGTGACGCGCTCTCTAGCGCCCCTCTTATAGTCAGGCCAATTATGGAATTGCCCGACCATAAGCAAGGAGGCCGCTATACTACTTATGCCGATTATTGAAGGGTCCCCGGTGAGAGTAAGGTATATATTCCCCCGACCTCCGCGGGCGGAATATATAAAATCTCCCCGAATCTCACTGGCCTCCCCACAATAATCCTTGGCACAATTCGCTGCCACCAACCGATTTACGGTAACTATTAGCCGAACACACAGACGTGGGATTCAAGATCGAGATAACAGAACAGCCCAAGATTAATTATATAATTTAATCAGCCTAAAGCACACTAGAACTACAATATATACAATAGGGAATCTACAGAATATACATATGTCAGAGTACAGTTACAATCAAAGCATGGGTTACAAACAGGCATACACAGTTCCAGCAGTTACCTTGTTGCGTCTGGCCACAGGGGGGCGCTGTACCCAGGTTTCTAGGATCCTTCCCACAGATGTTTCCTACACGTGCCCCCAGCGAGAAGAACCCTGGAAAATGGCCGAAGTAGGGTTATCAACCTGGGCAGATCCAGGTCCCCTCCTACCTTAGTGACCTCACAGGGAGCACTGCTCCACCCCTGGCTTGAGTTATGGACAATATCCCAACCTGGAATATGGGCCATAACTTTGCCTGGGAGCGTCGTAGGCGGACGCCAATGCTCTCATTGTGACAGTTATGAATTTAGCTACAGAACGAGGGGACTCATGACCTGTCTGCCAGTTCCCCATTGGCTGATATCACGCCTGGGGCATTTCCCAATGTCCTGCTCCCATAAAAAGGGTGTGCCGGCATCGTCTGCATGCGGAGACACCATTTTTATGGTTGCCATATTTATCGGAAATATGGCTTGCGAGATATGAACCATTTTTTACTGGAGTCGTTCTGTCTGGCTATTTCCATAGCCTTGCTAACTAGCTAGCAGCTCCTACTACAGGGTGACGGCAGGGAGTCATCCTGTGTCCATTGTTCCCACACCACCTCATCTCCATATCACAGGACATGGCCATGGAGGTGTAAGTGGAACACTGAGAACAAGAAGGGAGGGGGCACTGCCAGGGAGTGATGAGGGATTATGACTGGAGTCATAATTCATCTTCATATCCCGGGATTTGCCTCACACCTCCCCCCTTTTGAGGGCGCTAGGGGGCAGCACACTCCGGTGTTCCCCCGTGCGCCCGTCCGCGACCTCTCCTTGTCGGGACAGCCCGTCTGCGTTACCGTGGTCACGGCCCCTTTTGTGGCGAATGGTGAAGTTGTATTGCTGGAGCGCAAGGCTCCATCGCAACAATCGCCCATTCGTCCCAGAGACGGTGTGCAGCCAGCTGAGGGGATTGTGGTCCGTCTCCACGATGAAGTGGCGCCCGTATAGATAGGGTTGCAGACGCTGCAGGGCCCACACTATGGCCAGGCACTCCTTCTCCATCGTGGAATAGGCAACTTCCCTTGGTAACAGCTTCCTGCTCAGGTACAGGACTGGGTGCTCTTGGCTCGCAGAGTCCACCTGGCTGAGCACCGCACCGAGGCCGAAGTCACTGGCGTCGGTCTGTACTACAAACGGCCGCGTGAAGTCGGCGGCCTGTAGCACGGGCGGGCTGGACAGGGCGTCCTTTAGGGCCCGGAAGGCTGTCTCGCAGTCCATTGTCCAATCGACTGCAGAGGGCAGCTTCTTCTTGGTGAGGTCCGTCAAGGGCTTTGCCAGGCTACTATAGCATGGAACAAACCTCCTATAGTACCCAGCGGTCCCCAAGAAGGACATCACCTGCTTCTTGGTCCTGGGGGTGGGCCAGGATGCGATGGCCTCCACTTTCTCAGGCTCGGGCTTCAGTGTTCTCCCGCCTACCCGGTGACCGAGGTACTGGACCTCGCTCATGGCCAGCTGACACTTTCCCGGCTTGATGGTCAAACCTGCCCGGTGGATCCGCCTGAGCACCTGTGCTAGATGCTCTAGGTGGTCCTCCCAGGTGGGACTGAAGACGGCAATGTCATCTAGGTACGCGGCCGCGTACCCTTCAAGTCCCTTGAGCAGGGTGTTGACCATCCGCTGGAAAGTGGCAGGGGCATTCCTCATCCCGAATGGCATCACCGTGGACTCGTATAGTCCAAATGGGGTAATAAAGGCAGAGCGTTCCCTGGCCTTGCGAGTCAGGGGGATCTGCCAATATCCCCGGCTCAGATCCATGATGGTCAGGTACTGAGCCCCGGCCAACTGATCGAGCAGGTCATCGATGCGTGGCATTGGGTACGCATCGGCGACCGTGACCGCATTGAGCCCCCTGTAGTCCACGCAGAACCGAGTGGTTCGGTCCTTCTTAGGGACGAGGACTACAGGCGAGGCCCAAGCGCTGTTGGATGCCTGGATCACCCCCAGCTTCAGCATCTCGTCAATCTCCTGGCGCATGTGTTGCTGCACCTCCAGGGAGACCCGATATGCTGAACGCCGGATCGGGGGATGATCCCCAGTGTCCACGTGATGGACAGCCAAGTCAGTCCTTCCGGGCTGGTTGGTAAACAACCCCCGGAAGGGGAGGAGGGTGGCCCACAGCTGGGACCGTTGGTCCTCCAAGAGCTGGTGGCCAACCTCCACATCCTCAATGGATCCGCCTGCCCTAACCTGGGCTAGCATATCCAAGAGGGTTTCCGCTTCTCCCTCCTCGGGCAGGTTGCACACGGGGAGCGCACATGCCTCCCGCTCGTGATGTGCCTTCATCATGTTCACATGGAAGGGCTTCCGCCTTCCACGGGCAGGGTCCAGGGTGACCAGGTACGTCACAGGGTTGAGCTGCTGGTACACGAGGTATGGGCCTTCCCAGGCTGCCTGAAGCTTGTCCTGTGGTACGGGGACCAGTACCCACACCTCTTGACCCACTTGGTAGGTCCTCTCACAAGCGTTCTGGTCGTACCAACGCTTCTGATCGGCCTGGGCTTGAGCCATATTGTCGTGTACCAGTTGCGTCAAGGCCTGCATTTTGTCCCGGAAGCGCATGACATACTCGATAACCGACACTCCAGGGGTGGCCAAATCCCCTTCCCAAGCCTCTTTCACCAGAGCCAGGGGGCCCCGCACACGTCGCCCGTACAGGAGCTCAAACGGTGAGAATCCTGTTGAGGCCTGTGGAACCTCCCGGTAAGCAAATAACAGGTGTGGGAGATACCGCTCCCAGTCACGCCCATGGGAGTCGACCAACATCTTAAGCATCTGCTTTAAGGTGCCATTGAACCGCTCGCACAGGCCATTAGTCTGTGGATGGTACGGGCTGGCCACCAGATGTCGCACCTGGACCTGCTTACAGAGGGCCTCCATCAGCTGGGACATGAATTGGGTCCCCCGGTCAGTGAGCATTTCCTGGGGAAAACCCACTCGGGAGAAAATCTCCAGCAATGCGGTGGCCACCTTGTCAGCCCGAATGGACGACAAGGCCACTGCTTCTGGGTACCGGGTGGCATAGTCCACTACCGTCAGTATGAAGCGTTTCCCGGAGCTGCTGGGGATGGCCAGCGGGCCGACCAGATCCACAGCCACCCTCCTGAAAGGCTCATCGATGATTGGCAGAGATACTAGTGGGGCTTTGGGGCGTGGCTCCGCCTTCCCCACTCTCTGACAGGTTTCACACGAACGGCAGTAGGCAGCCACATCGGCCCCCATTTTTGGCCAGTAGAAATGCTGGTTCAACCTGGCCTTGGTCTTAGCGATCCCTAGGTGTCCGGCCATCGGAATCTCATGTGCGATCCGCAACAACTCCGTCCGGAACGGATAGGGTACCACCAACTGTCGGTCCCTGGGCCACGCCTCCGGTGAACCCTGCTGGACCGTGGCCCGGTACAGCCGTCCTTGGTCCCAGACCACTCGCTCCGGGTCCGAGTCCGAGGGAGGCTGTGCCGCCTGCTCCTTAAGAGCTTTCAGGCTGTCGTCAGCTTCTAACGCTGCCTGAAACCCCTGACTAGATGTGGCCAGAATCGACGAGACTGTCACATCTTCAGTCAGTACCCCGGGACCTGTGTCCTGGCCTCCACCTGACTCGGCTGCCACTTGGTCAGAAGGGGAAGAGCTATCGGACCTCCGGGAGGCCCCTTGGCTTCCAGCACTCCCACTGCGGGTGACAGCGGCCACAGCCGCTGCGACCGTGGGTCGTGCCTGCTCCTCCTCCGTTCCTGACCAAGTCGCCGGTTCAGGCAGACCTACCTGGCTTCCTGACACCCCGGTTGTGGGGGAACCATGCACCGAGATCTTACCTGGGAGCACTTCCGCTCCTGGACCGGCCCCAATCTCACCTGCCTGTTCCCCTCCTGCAGCAACAGAACCCCGCTGTGAAATCTCTGGGGACCCCACATTTGCTGTGGTAGCCCCCACCCCACACACTGGTCCTCCCCCTGCAGCACCCTGCTCTCTGCTTATCCCTGCAGAGGGCAACAGATCCCAGCTCACAGGCTGGTTACTTGTAGAGGCATTGTCACACCTTTCTCTGACCCCCTCCCCTCCTGTCACAGCTGCAGCTGCGTGTGTGTCTATGGTGTCTGTGCAAGCAGAAATATCAGAGTTCACTCCCTCCTCCCTTACATCATTCATAGATAACACATTAACATTGTCAGGAGTCATGTCAGTACTGGCTGAAGGTTCAGCCCTTGGTTGGGGCCCGAACTGGGAGGTTATCTGCCCCAAATCTGTCCCAAGTAGCACGTTTGCAGGGATCCGATCAGTTACCCCCACCTCCCTCACCCCTCGCCCTGCGCCCCAGTCCACATAAATGTCAGCAACAGGCAGCGCCGGGTCAGTGCCTCCAATCCCGGAGACAGCGAGGGTTTTTCCAGGGATCAAGTCTTGGGGGGACACCATCTCAGGCCGCACCAGAGTCACCTCCGAGGCGCTGTCTCGCAGTCCCATGGTCACAGACCGGCCGACGGTGACAGGTTGGAAGCTGTCCAGGGACCTACCACCACCCCCACCCACACAATACACCTTGGGCGGCCCTTGGGATGGGGACGGAGCCGGGGCCTTGGGACGCTGAGGGCACATGGCCTTGAAGTGTCCAGGTAGGTTGCACTGGTGGCACCGTCTTGGTTCCGCCACGGGCCTGGAGAGGGGAGTTGAGGGGGACACCCCCTGCAGTCTAGGGGCAGGTGGGGCAGTCGCAGAGTTCATCTTACCCCCTCTCCAGGTGCTGCTGGTGGCTGCTCTCCTGGCCTCAGGGGCCCGGTTGTTGGTGTAGTCATCGGCAAGGGCAGCTGTAGCCGTGGACCCCTTTGGCTTCTGGTCTCGGATGAACTGGCGGAGATCCTCAGGGCAGTTCCACAAGAGTTGCTCCGTGATGAACAAGTCCAGGATCTCCGGTCCGGTGGAAAGCTGCAGGCCTTGGGTCCAGTGGTCGGCAGCTCGGGCAAGTGCCCGCCTGTGGTCAGCCCAGGAGTCCTTTGGTCCCTTCTGTAGGCTCCGGAACTTCTTGCGGTAGGACTCTGGAGTGAGGTTGTACTGTTGGATCAGGCCCCGCTTGATGGTGTCGTAGCCCTGATCTGCCTCCGCAGGCAAGTCCCCAAGGATATCCAGGGCCTTACCCCTTAAACGGGGGGTCAGGTATTTGGCCCACTGGTCCTTGTCCAGATGGTGCTGCAGGCAAGTCCGTTCAAAAGCAGTCAAGAAAGAGTCCAAGTCTCCATCCTTCTCCAGCACTGGGAAGTCCTCAACACGGACCTTTGGAAGTTTGGTGTCTCGAAGGTCACATGTGGCTGATGAGGGCCGGAGCTGAGCTAGCTGCAGCTGGTAGTCACGGTCTGCCTGTCGCTCTCGCTCTTCACGCGCTGCCTGCCGCTCTCGCTCCGCAGCCTCACGCTCTGCGTGCCGCTCTGCCCTGCGCTCTGCCAGGAGTTCCTTGTAGCCCTTCTGGTCTCCAGCCTGGAGAAGGGCCATAGCCATTTGAAGAAGGCTATCCGAGCCTCCCAGGCTCGGTGGAATGGCACGTGGTGATCTGCGGCACGCTGCAGAGCTAGGCGATTCACTGTCCCTTTCAGAGCGGAGGGCTGGCATCTGGCTCGTTGAGGAACCTTGGGTGAGCTCCTCCTCATCTTGTCCAGCAGTGCCAGGTTGCGCAATGTCCTCGGCAGAACGGTTTTCTGGCGTCGAGCTCCTGGAGGACTCGTGGGCAACCTCCTCATTGCTGTCCACAGCACCGTCCTCCCTCTCTTCGGCTCCTGCCTTAGCATTGGCCAGTTGCATAGCTCTGCTCCTGGTGCCATCAGCCATTCTTGCAGACTTTTGGTCACTGACACAGAACTGACACCTGATGCCTCCACACACCTTACAGTATCTGCACTCTGACACTCTAGTGTTGAGCTAGTCTGAAGACCCCAGCAGCCACAGCTGCTGCAGGCAGTCTTTAGTGTCTGGGAGTATGGGTCTCACACTCACACACACTATTATCTCGATCCCACCGCTATGCCACCAATATGTCACAAACCACCGGGGGGGTCACTCAGAAATCCCCCGCGCTGGCTACCAGTACGTCACAATCGGGGGGTAACAAGTGGGGGTCACCCCTCCTTTATACCTCCCGACCGACAGACAGAGCACGTGACGCGCTCTCTAGCGCCCCTCTTATAGTCAGGCCAATTATGGAATTGCCCGACCATAAGCAAGGAGGCCGCTATACTACTTATGCCGATTATTGAAGGGTCCCCGGTGAGAGTAAGGTATATATTCCCCCGACCTCCGCGGGCGGAATATATAAAATCTCCCCGAATCTCACTGGCCTCCCCACAATAATCCTTGGCACAATTCGCTGCCACCAACCGATTTACGGTAACTATTAGCCGAACACACAGACGTGGGATTCAAGATCGAGATAACAGAACAGCCCAAGATTAATTATATAATTTAATCAGCCTAAAGCACACTAGAACTACAATATATACAATAGGGAATCTACAGAATATACATATGTCAGAGTACAGTTACAATCAAAGCATGGGTTACAAACAGGCATACACAGTTCCAGCAGTTACCTTGTTGCGTCTGGCCACAGGGGGGCGCTGTACCCAGGTTTCTAGGATCCTTCCCACAGATGTTTCCTACACGTGCCCCCAGCGAGAAGAACCCTGGAAAATGGCCGAAGTAGGGTTATCAACCTGGGCAGATCCAGGTCCCCTCCTACCTTAGTGACCTCACAGGGAGCACTGCTCCACCCCTGGCTTGAGTTATGGACAATATCCCAACCTGGAATATGGGCCATAACTTTGCCTGGGAGCGTCGTAGGCGGACGCCAATGCTCTCATTGTGACAGTTATGAATTTAGCTACAGAACGAGGGGACTCACGACCTGTCTGCCAGTTCCCCATTGGCTGATATCACGCCTGGGGCATTTCCCAATGTCCTGCTCCCATAAAAAGGGTGTGCCGGCATCGTCTGCATGCGGAGACACCATTTTTATGGTTGCCATATTTATCGGAAATATGGCTTGCGAGATATGAACCATTTTTTACTGGAGTCGTTCTGTCTGGCTATTTCCATAGCCTTGCTAACTAGCTAGCAGCTCCTACTACAGGGTGACGGCAGGGAGTCATCCTGTGTCCATTGTTCCCACACCACCTCATCTCCATATCACAGGACATGGCCATGGAGGTGTAAGTGGAACACTGAGAACAAGAAGGGAGGGGGCACTGCCAGGGAGTGATGAGGGATTATGACTGGAGTCATAATTCATCTTCATATCCCGGGATTTGCCTCACAAGCGTCCTGTAGGTCCAATGAAAATATGGCTAAAACCTTTTGTATATAGTATCATATAGGGCCCAAGCAACCGTAGATGAACCCTATGGTACAGTGTGTCTCATAGGTCCACTGTGAGGATGCATAGCACATTGACCTATTGACCCATTGTTTCATTGGACCTATATGAGGCAGTATGCTCCAGGGCTGACCTATCGACCATTGTATGATAGATTGTGCATAGATATGTGTATCTCGTGCGGGCTGTGGGGTGCTATTTGCAGCGGGTGCTCCCCCGGGCACTACAGGAACCTGCAGTTGTATCACTGGCATCCTTATGCCCCATTACCCAACATCGTTGCTCTGTAGATGCCTTTGGCTATGTTCAGCCCCCACTTCATCAATGTTACTGCATCCCGGATTATCACTGGTGGGTCTATCATCCCCTAGACACAGGGATGAGCGCGGACATGATGGATCGCTTTATGAGGCTGGCGCCACAAGACATGACACAAGCCGGTTAATGTAAAACATTAAGATCCACTGTTTGGGCCATTTATGATTTAATTACCCCGTTTCTCAAAAGGAGGAGCACAAACCTTTCCCAGTCAAATATAATCCTTACTGGAGGCAGCTGGGAGCACTGGTTAATTATCTGTCCACCTCGGTGACCCTACTACAGTCTATAAAGAGAGGCATCAATAATCAGAGATCCGCTCCTGATAACTGTATGAAATATGGCAGGCGCTCCCGCTGTGCTCCACGCCGCGGCCCTAATGAACCACAACATCATCCGGATCATTACGGTGCGCCACCATTTATCTAATTATTAAGTCAATAATGCCGCCGGCTGCGGCAAAACAGGCCAGACAAAAGAATCACGATTAACCCCTTCATAGGGTGTACATGACATGCTTATGATCTCCTGTGTAGTTGTCCGCCTTTTAGGACTTTTTTTCCTTATTACTTAAATGCATGTTTTTGGGGCTAAAAATTATTAAATTAGAATTGTAAAATTGGATTTCTTTAAAAAAATATTACTTTTTGCCATATATGGCCCCTGTATTGCACTGTCTATTGCTAACTGCAGGTCGTTTCGCGTGACTGACGGAGAGCTTGTGACTCCTATCTGTCTTCTTCTGAGCTCTTATGTGGATTAATGACCACAAAAAAACCCATCAAATTTGGATTTTGCAGGTTTTTTAAATTTTTTTTTAATTACACCCAACTGTAAAGATGATTTTACATTGCAGATATATGCATCAAATTAAAAAAAAAAAATGTCCACAAAAGTGGGCAACCCCTTTAAAAAAAATTGCGTTTGATTTGATAAACCTGTCTGCTTTCATTAAGAAACAGCATTACAGCTGCCCATAGTGTATGTATGGTACATTATAGGTCATGAGTATCTGACACACAATACCCTCATCGATCAGCTGATTCACGAGTAGCCTGTGTACAGTGCTGGAACAGCACAGCTATCGATCAGCTGATAGCAGATCGTACAGCATTCGGGAGTAACCTGTGTACAGTGCTGGAACAGCACAGCTATCGATCAGCTGATAGCAGATCGTACAGCATTCGGGAGTAACCGGTGAACAGTGCTGGAACAGCACAGCCATCGATCAGCTGATAGCAGATCTTGCCGCATTCGGGGGTAACCTGTGTACAGTGCTGGACACAGCACAGCTATTGATCAGCTGATAGCAGATCGTACAGCATTCGGGGGTAACCTCTGTACAGTGCTGGAACAGCACAGCCATCAATCAGCTGATAGCAGGTCCTGCAGCATTCGGGGGTAACCTCTGTACAGTGCTGGAACAGCACAGCCATCAATCAGCTGATAGCAAGTCCTGCAGCATTCGGGGGTAAACTCTGTACAGTGCTGTTCCAGCCATCAGCATTCGGGAGTAACCTGTGTACAGTGCTGGAACAGCACAGCTCAATACACAGTGTAGTGGATGTTCGCAGTACTGCAGCTCAGATCACATTCACTTCAATTGGAGTTGAGTAGCAGTCCCTGAGAATGGCTACTGACACAGAAGAAGCAGTGCTATATCTTAAGACCTTTCGACATTTGTAAGAAAATCTTCAGCACGAATCGCCATTTAAAAGCAATTACTCAAACAATTACAAGGGCTCTTATCTCAAAATTATCTAAAGAAATTAGATGAGACACAGCGAGGAAAATCAATTTATACAGCTTTAATTAAAGTAATCCCTATAAGCGATGACGCATGGATTAATGCTTCGGTCTCATTGTTACAAATTGATAACAAGTAAGAAGTCCACGTCCTAATGTGAATTTTGTATCGTTTTATTTCTTACCTGTGACAGGAGTTTATTGTCGTCTTCGAGGAGCTTCACTTTGGTCTCTAGTTGTCGGATGTAGTTGGAAGATGTATCTAGAATAAAAGAAAGGAAATTAGGTTTTGTACATATGGCCTGGGAGGCTTCATGACTAATATTCCATCAGTAAGGGGCATCTAAGTTAGGGATGGTAAGTTTTAGCTGCATCCAAACAGATTAAGCACTGATGACTACTGACAATGATGTCCCACAGACCACATGAAGAGGATCTGTCACTTGTCACAAACATGTAATTTTTGTACCTGGTGTAAATGCCGCTGTTCTCCTGAATCTGGCGATATTTTTCTTTCGTTCCTGCGCCTCTCCGTTCCGGAGATATGGCCCCTTCCTCCTTGTATGTAAATCTAGACTTAACGAGAACCACGCCTTCTTGTCTAACACGCCCACAGAGTAGAGGTGAGGACCATGCCCACTTGGTCAACAAGACCAGATCTCTATACAGAAAAGAAGGGGCCAGATCTCAGGAACCAAGAGGCGCAGGAACAAAAGAAAAACATCACCGGATTCAGGAGAACAGCGGCATCTAGGCCTCATTAAAAAAATTGGAAGTTACAGGTCCTTTTTAATGAAGACTGCTCAGAACCTTCAAAATTGATTCCCACCTGGACTTATGATTACTGCCAGGTGAACAGCCACTGGCAGCGCTTCTCCTGAACAGACTAGGGCTGGTCCTCCTTCTTTGGGCCACCTCACCAATCTGAAAAATTGTATCTTTAAACTTCTGATGAGGAAATATAGTCATGAAATTAAAAGGTAGAAGAGAAGTCGCACCTGTGGCTACTATTGGACCTATGAATATCCTTCCATAATGCGGACAAATGGGAGGCAGAACCCCATCAGATCTGGAGGATTTCACCTTTAGGGTCATTCATTAAAGAACTACAAGAAATGATGTTGTCAGGGGCCTGGGTAAATTAATAATAAAAAAAACTGGGCCCCACTCTCATCCCCTGCCCACAATGGCGCCAGTGCTGGCACTATGGTAGCAACTCTTACTCCATTAAAATTAATCCTTTAAATGCTTTTATGGCCTCCAAATCAGTACCAGTATCAGTACAGAGGCAAAACGAGTCAATATTTATTTTATTGTGAAATCCCAGGGAGGAATGGAATCTGAAATCTATGGAGATGAAATAGTTCAAACTATACTCAAGACCTGCAAGCTACAACACTGCGCCCACATACTATGGCTGCCATGGCGTGCTGGAGATGTATGCAGCCAAGGGAATAAAAGGATCATAGGGCATAAAAGTCCCCAGGGCTCTGCTGACTCCAAACCTCCTCTGGTCATCATCAGCACAAACACTGCCCCTGCCGGGAGCTTCATCGCCGAGCAGCTGCAGCAGCCGTACATCACCAAACACAAAGCCGAGCCATACATCACCAAGCACAATGCCGAGCCGTACATCACCAAGCACAATGCCGAGCCGTACATCACCAAGCACAATGCCGAGCCGTACATCACCAAGCACACTGCCGAGCCGTACATCACCAAGCACAATGCCGAGCCGTACATCACCAAGCACAATGCCGAGCCGTACATCACCAAGCACAATGCCGAGCCATACATCACCAAGCACAATGCCGAGCCGTACATCACCAAGCACAATGCCGAGCCGTACATCACCAAGCACAATGCCGAGCCATACATCACCAAGCACAATGCCGAGCCATACATCACCAAGCACAATGCCGAGCCGTACATCACCAAGCACAATGCCGAGCCGTACATCACCAAGCACAATGCCGAGCCGTACATCACCAAGCACAATGCCGAGCCGTACATCACCAAGCACAATGCCGAGCCATACATCACCAAGCACAATGCTGAGCCATACATCAAGCACAATGCCGAGCCGTATATCAGCAAGCACAATGCCGAGCCGTACATCAGCAAGCACAATGCCGAGCCGTACATCACCAAGCACAATGCCGAGCCGTACATCACCAAGCACAATACAGAGCCGTACATCAGCAAGCACAATGCCGAGCCGTACATCACCAAGCACACTGCCGAGCCGTACATCATCAAGCACAATGCCGAGCCGTACATCATCAAGCACAATGCCGAGCCGTACATCACCAAGCACAATGCCGAGCCGTACATCACCAAGCACAATGCCGAGCCGTACATCACCAAGCACAATGCCGAGCCATACATCACCAAGCACAATGCTGAGCCATACATCAAGCACAATGCCGAGCCGTATATCAGCAAGCACAATGCCGAGCCGTACATCACCAAGCACAATGCCGAGCCGTACATCACCAAGCACAATACAGAGCCGTACATCAGCAAGCACAATGCCGAGCCGTACATCACCAAGCACACTGCCGAGCCGTACATCATCAAGCACAATGCCGAGCCGTACATCAGCAAGCACAATGCCGAGCCGTACATCACCAAGCACAATGCCGAGCCGTACATCACCAAGCACAATGCCGAGCCGTACATCACCAAGCACAATGCCGAGCCGTACATCAGCAAGCACAATGCCGAGCCGTACATCACCAAGCACAATGCCGAGCCGTACATCATCAAGCACAATGCCGAGCCGTACATCATCAAGCACAATGCTGAGCCATACATCACCAAGCACAATGCCGAGCCGTACATCACCAAGCACAATGCCGAGCCGTACATCACCAAGGACAATGCCGAGCCGTACATCACCAAGTACAATGCCGAGCCATGCATCACCAAGTACAATGCCGAGCGTCGGATGGAGCAGTGTAAGCCACTACCACTGGACTCTGGAGGAAACGTACTCTGTGCAGTGACGGATTACAGTGCTCTGTGACTGATGGACGAGTCTGGGTTTGCTGAATGTCAGAACGTTACCCGCCTGACTGCATTGTGCCCGCTGTACTGTTTAATAAACCTTCTCCAATATCTTTATCAATGCGTCATGATCTTGGCTTGTCAAGACTCTAGCACTTTGGAAGGTGCTGGTAATAAAAGGCGATGTATGTCTTGTGGCGGGTATTCCTGCTGGAGCTGTGGGAGCTGCACTGATGATGGATGCGTCGTCAGTGCCGTACATCACAGTCTATGTTCGGTTCCAGAAAGGACAGTAAATCTCTTCAACAAGAGAGCAGCCAGGTCTGCGCTGACAGGACAATAGCGAGGCTGGAATCCCACGGGAAATGCTGTGTGCCGTGCTTCATGTTTTATATCGACCCTTACATGGAATGAGGAAATAATTATGCCACCATCTTGGAGTCTGAAGGGGTTGTAATGTATCACTATTAGTGATAAGTGGGCACTATCATGCTCAGGTGCTCTGTACTCGTAACTAGTGATGAGCGGGCACTACCATGCTCGGGTGCTCAGTACTCGTAACTAGTGATGAGCGGGCACTACCATGCTCGGGTGCTCAGTACTCGTAACTAGTGATGAGCGGGCACTACCATGCTCGGGTGCTCGGTACTCGTAACTAGTGATGAGTGGGCACTACCATGCTCGGGTGCTCAGTACTCGCAACTAGTGATGAGTGGGCACTACCATGCTCAGGTGCTCAGTACTCGTAACTAGTGATAAGCGGGCACTACCATACTTGGGTGCTCAGTACTCGTAACTAGTGATGAGCGGGCACTACCATGCTCGGGTGCTCAGTACTCGCAACTAGTGATGAGTGGGCACTACCATGCTCAGGTGCTCAGTACTCGTAACTAGTGATGAGCGGGCACTACCATACTCGGGTGCTCAGTACTCGTAACTAGTGATGAGCGGGCACTACCATGCTCGAGTGCTCAGTACTCGTAACTAGTGATGAGCGGGCACTACCATGCTCGGGTGCTCAGTACTCGTAACTAGTGATGAGCGGGCACTACCATGCTCAGGTGCTCAGTACTCGTAACTAGTGATGAGCGGGCACTACCATGCTCAGGTACTCGTAACTAGTGATGAGCGGGCACTACCATGCTCGAGTGCTCAGTACTCGTAACTAGTGATGAGCGGGCACTACCATGCTCGGGTGCTCAGTACTCGCAACTAGTGATGAGCGGGCACTACCATGCTCAAGTGCTCAGTACTCGTAACTAGTGATGAGTGGGCACTGCCATGCTCAGTACTCGTAACTAGTGATGAGCGGGCACTACCATGCTCAGGTGCTCAGTACTCGTAACTAGTGATGAGCGGGCACTACCATGCTCAGGTACTCGTAACTAGTGATGAGCGGGCACTACCATGCTCGAGTGCTCAGTACTCGTAACTAGTGATGAGCGGGCACTACCATGCTCGGGTGCTCAGTACTCGCAACTAGTGATGAGCGGGCACTACCATGCTCAAGTGCTCAGTACTCGTAACTAGTGATGAGCGGGCACTACCATGCTCAGGTACTCGTAACTAGTGATGAGCGGGCACTACCATGCTCAGGTGCTCAGTACTCGTAACTAGTCAAGAGCGGGCACTACCATGCTCAGGTGCTCAGTACTCGTAACTAGTCAAGAGTGGGCACTACCATGCTCAGGTGCTCAGTACTCGTAACTAGTGATGAGCGAGCACTACCATGCTCAGGTGCTCAGTACTCGTAACTAGTGATGAGCGAGCACTACCATGCTCGGGTGCTTGGTACTCATAATCAGAAGTCAGGTGCTCAGATGAGCACGACTTATGTATTGAGTATAATGAATGTCAAAGGGAAACTTGAGAATTTTTCTGGAAGATCTTCCATGATACGCAATACTTGAGTTGCACCCGTCCGAGCATCCAACTGCTCTTAACAAGCACCGAGCACCCGAGCATGGTAGTAAGGAGCATCAATATCTCTGGACATGGACCTGTTACTTTGAGATTGTTGATATTTTTCAACAATTTCAGTTCTCAAGTTCTCACATAGTTCTCTTCTCCTCTTTCTGTTCTCCATGCTTAGTGTGGCACACACAGACACACAATGCAAAGATTTAGTCAACTTCTCCCCTTTTTATCTGGTTTCAGGTGTGATTTTCATATTGCCCACACCTGTTACTTGCCACAGTTGAGTATGATTGAGCATCACAGGCTTGAAACAAAGTTGTTTATCCACAATTTTGGAAAGGTCTCGACAATTTTGTCCAGCCCATTTTTGGGGTTTTGTGTGAAACTAATGGCGAATATGCCTTTTTTCCCTTTTTTTGTGTGTTGTTCCAATACACACAAAGGAAATAAACAGATGGATAAGAAAACGTGTAATTGCAATAACTTTCTGGGAGGAATACTTTCTGGAACAATGTTAAGGGTGTCAACACTTTTGGACATGATTGTATATTGCATTATGTAATAAAAATAATGATTTCCTAGGACTCAATGGAGCACCAATATGGTGGCAACAAGGATCTTTATTAGGCCTCTGGATGACATGATAAACCAAATGGTACCCCAAGATTGTTTTTGCAAAACAGATCTTCTCACCATTTCAAAGCAGATTCATAGCGGCAGCTAGATGGTTAAACAGCATTAACAAAGCTAGCTCTGGTTGCTGCTGTTGGAGGCATGTGCTGGCTGTATAACACAGTCGGCACCGATTGTGTATGAAGTGGGCTCAGCTCCTAATCCTGCTCCAAACTCCCGCACCCAACCTGGCCCATATGCACCCAACCTGGCCCATATGCACCCAACACCCCCATTTCTGTGATTAGTAGGATCTATTAGCCCATGTTATGGCATTAGCATTAGTTGCCAGGTAAAGGTTGCCTTGAGGACATTTCTAAAATGTAAAAAAATAAAAATCAATAGCCATCCCATAACCTCTAATGACATGCCGTCATCCATCATGGACTGACACTTTAATATCAGGAGCTAGTAGCCATGCAGAGGTGGCCTTCCATGACAAAGGTTGGGAGATGTCAAGGAAATGTAGACCATAAAGTAGAGAGGAGGATTCCCGGCCAACGAGGTGGAGACTGCAGAGGATTAGCCGCCCTCCCACTCCCATTTCTTCTGATCATGAAGGCCACCCATCGGAAAGCAAAACCCATCATGCTAATTTATGGTCTTGGGGGTTCTGTATCCATAGTGGAGATAATGGGAAGTCAGCTCTAGATGTGGCCTATTTGGCTCTTGAGTTATGTTGACCATCTCAGCCGAGAGATTAATAGAGAGACAAGCGCCTTCATCCGCCTCTGGCCATAGATTTATCTTTCACTCGGTCTTGCTGACCAGCGAAACACAAAAAGGTGACATATGTGGTCATTTATATTACTACAGATATATACGGTATATATACACATGCTGGGAGAGGGGGGAAAAAAACTAAATGGGGGACCTCCTGAATTCATGGTAGAAAAAATAAGATATGGTTGCGGCACATACTCATCTTAATGAAGTCCCCTCTACTCCAGAGAATTTCAGAGTCTAATATGGGGGTCTATTAGTTTAAGGTGGCTGATTTGGGGGTTCTTTAATAGTTTAGTGGTTCTAGGGGTTTAGTCTGGAGGGTCTCTATTAATTTAGGAGAAGGCTAGTATGAGGGTCTCTTAGTTTAGAAATATTTAGCCTTTGCGGTTTCTTAGTTTAGCAGGGGGCTGATCTGAAGGTCTAATAGTTTAGGGGGTCTGGTCTGAAGGTCTCTTAGTTTTGGGGCTCTGGAATGGAGTATTAATTTAGAGAGTGTGATCTGCGGTAGATAGTTTAGGGGGTCTGGTCTGAAGGTCTCATTTTCTATTAGTTTCGTGGGTTTGGTCTGGAGTCTAATAGTTTAAAGGGGTCTGCTCTGGAGAGTCCAATAGTACAGGGGATCTGGTCTGGAGTCCATTATTTTAGAGGGTCTGGTCTGGGGTTTCCTTATAGCTTAGAAAGGACTGGTTTGGGGATCTAATAAATCAGTGATTTTGGTATTCCGGTCTCTTAATTTAGGGGAACTGGTCTGGGGTCTAGGATTTAATAATTCAAGGGTCTGGTCTGAAGGTCTCTTATTATAGGGTGGACTTTTGTCTGAAGGTCTCAATTTAGAATGGACTTGGTCTGAGGTTCTCTATTAGTTTTGTGGGTCTGGTCTAGAGTCTAATAGTTTAGAGAGGTCTGGTCTAGAGAATCCAATAGTTCAGGGGGTCTGGTCTGGAGGTTTCTTCTAGCTTAGAAAGGACTGGCTTGGGGATCTAAAAAAAAAAATCAGGGGTTTCGGTCTTCAGGTCTCTAAATTTAGGAGGGACTGGTCTGAAGGTCTCCATTAGTTTAGGGGGTCTGGTCTGGAGGTCTCTATTATTTTATTGGAGATCTTGTCTTTGGGTCTCTGTTAGTTTTGGTTTTACAGTGGTCTAATCTGAAGACTCTTTGTTTCAGGGGTCTGTATTGATTTTGGAGCCTAATCTCGTTTCACTAGGTTTGCTGAAGGGGGACATATGCATTATTTTAGGGATGTGGCCTGTGTAAATGGGTGGGGCATATGTGACATAAGTATCGGTCCAGATTCCCTCATCATACACATGCATGCTCAATTTGTCTGAGTGTGCATCTATTTTACAATGGAGAGAGCTGTTGGGGTGAAAAAAATGATCAGTGCTTGTAATCAGCGAGCCCAATTATTCTCATTCCCTGTGGGTAACTAAGCAGGCGCCACAAATCCCATATCATTGGATGGTGGACCAGTCGCAACAAAATTGGAAAGTTGAATCTGTAACCTAAAATAGATGCGAGGAGCATTAGGCAGTAGTTTAGACGGCCTTACTAGTTTCCTAATATACACTGATCTATCTTGAAAAGACGGGGTGTCAGCGTACATGGCGGCCACTATTGCACTGGTGTCACGGATGACAGACAGTCCTGTGGTATCCGGCTATAGAAGGTCGCAGAGGTTAGCTGCACCAACTGCTCCCTGACCTATTATTCCTGCTTGGTGTATATTATATCTTATGTATCTCCTCTGCTTGGGGTTTATCACTTTAGGACCCTGAAGAGTTCATCACCCTTTCAGCTGTTTTCATCAGTATTTATCTTTGCGTCCTTAAATAAGCTCAATTCCTTCTAGTCTGTGCTGGTGATAGCTCTAACTCCCTACAGATCCTGAGTGCAAGCTGTCAGGGGTCATCATCTCCCCCTTCCCTAGACACAGGGTCTCCCTTCACTTTCGCTGTTCGATGAGTACTTCCGCTTAACTAATGTGACAACTGGACAAGGGGTGTAACCAGGCCTGTTCCTGGGGCTGTAGAGCGGGGAGCAGCTGTAATTGGTACACCGCCCTGTCTGTAAAGGGTTAATAAGCAGAGTATACATTGCGGATGCTGTATAATCCGCTGACTCTGCATATTGTGCCGTATCGGATGCTTTTCAATAGGAAACCATTGCGTGTCTATAATTAGGCTTCGTTCGCCCTCATAACATTTTTCTCTCTACACTTCTCACTTCCAGGCATCAATGTTACATAAATTGCAGCCCGACATCTGTAATCGCTCCCATTCTTCCCATTCATAGAAAGCTGGAACACGTGGACCACAGAAAGCTACAATATTCCCCGAGAAGAAAACCATCCAGAAAGGAAAAGGTGAAATAACCAAGTTATAAAAGGTGGCACTCCGAGTCCCCGCACTGGAGAATATGCTATGGAGGTGCACGGGTAAAAGGGGCTCCTGGTCCATCTCATGGATGATACACCCCCCGAGCCATTGAGATGGACATTATCAAGTGACTAGATTAGGACTGTAAAAGGGAAAGGGGAATGTCAGTAGGATCCATCAAAATCTCCAACAGGACCGCCAACTATCACAGGTCCTTTCATACAGGCTAATGGTTCCTTTTGGGCCCCCCTAGGCTCCAGAGCCCTGGTACGATAACTCCTGCACCCACTATCGTTACCTCATTGCTGCATGCCCATATAGACAGACTTATATGCCCAACAATACTGTACCCCCAGGGATGGCGGTGACGTGTTATTATCTCGGATGGAAATATCTGGCAGCAACAGACCATGTGGGTCAGGTGGGGCTCATGGGAGAAGGGTTGTAGGTCACCTCTATCATGGGCCCCCGTCCCACAACTTCACTAGGTACATACAGTACATAGATATGCGATGAACAAAAAGAGAGAAAGGGAGAGAGAAAAAGGGAGAGAGAAAAAGGGAGAGAGCAAGGGAGAGAGCAAGGGAGAGAGAAAGGGAGACGGAGGGAAAGGGAGACGGAGGGAAAGGGAGACGGAGGGAAAGGGAGACGGAGGGAAAGGGAGACGGAGGGAAAGAGAGACGGAGGGAAAGGGAGACGGAGGGAAAGGGAGACGGAGGGAAAGGGAGACGGAGGGAAAGGGAGACGGAGGGAAAGGGAGACGGAGGGAAAGGGAGACGGAGGGAAAGGGAGACGGAGGGAAAGGGAGACGGAGGGAAAGGGAGACGGAGGGAAAGGGAGATGGGGGAAAGGGAGACGGGGGGGAAAGGGAGACGGGGGGGAAAGGGAGACGGAGGGAAAGGGAGACGGAGGGAAAGGGAGACGGAGGGAAAGGGAGACGGAGGGAAAGGGAGACGGAGGGAAAGGGAGACGGAGGGAAAGGGAGACGGAGGGAAAGGGAGACGGAGGGAAAGGGAGACGGAGGGAAAGGGAGACGGAGGGAAAGGGAGACGGAGGGAAAGGGAGAACAAATAGGAAAGAGAAAGGGAGAAAAAAAAGAGAAAGGGAGAGAGAAAGAGAAAGGAAGAGAGAAAAGGAGAGCGAGAAAGAGAGAAAGAGAGAGAAAGGGAGAGAAAGCAAGACAGAGAGAAACCGAGAAAGAGAAAGCAAGAAAGCGAGAAAGCGAGAAAGGGAGAAAGAAAAAGGGAGAGAGAGAGAGCGAGAAAGGGAGAGAAAGAAGGAAAAGAGGGAGAGAGCAAAAAATAGAGAAAGAAAGAGCAAAAGAAAGTGTGAAAGAGAGCAAAAGACAGAAAGAAGGAAAGAAAGAACAAGCAAAAGAACGAACGAACAAACGAAAGAAAGCTGCATCCGCATTTCCTCTCCCAGGTGCATAGGATGGATAGTTTCTACTTCTGTACATCAGTGCACTGCAGTCGGTGACGGTTACCCTGCAGTACGATATTATAGTTTAATGCTGGTTGTCATGACGATGCATTTCTAGATACATGACATTCTACAGAACTAGTGATCTTGCCCCTTCTGGTGTCTTCCATTAGTAGAACAGCGAATCCACAGAACATTCCGGAAATTTCTCATTATAATAAAGTTCCTGTAGATATTTGACAGATTAATAGAATACACACTGATTCTTTATAGTGATCCTGACAGCTGATTTATGGGTCCCGAACTACAAGCATCAGATCCCGACTCCGTCATTTCTGACAGGTACATGTTACTTTGAAACGTGCTGGCATCCCACAGAAAACATACATTTTAAAGCAGTGTGGATGACTAGTCCAGTGGGATGTTCCCCGGTGACTTCTCTCTGCCTTCCTCGCCTGGAGTGACAGGTCTCTCCTTGTGTGTATGTATAGGGAGAGACCTGTCACTCAGTGGAGCAGGGAGGAAGCCACTGGCTGCCTGCCTCCTGGACTAGTCACACCAACCGCTGGCTTTAAAATGTATATTTTCACTGAGAAAAAATAAAAACAATATGGAGGACCAATGTTGTCTACAACACAGGACAGTCCCTTTAAATGTCTATAGAGTGAGATATTGACATGTCTGTAAGACAGAAAGAGGAACCAGCGGGCGACATAACCCTCTTTTGCCGGAAGGCATGACGCGACGTGTGGAAATCTAAAAGACACTTGGATAAAGATGAAAGATTCTGGGAATTTCGCAAAACAGGTAAAACAGGAAAAGCACAGAACCAAAAGCCTGGGCAACAAACAGATTGTGTGTCTAGGCAAGAAGCGCGTCACAAGAAGACAAACTGTAAAAGAGAAAAACGACAACACAGACGATGGCGCCATCTGCGCAAACAACACACTTGGCTGCCAAACGAGCAGCGAGACAGAGCCGAGGCCTCTCCTCCTACACAACTCCCAGAATAACATGAGACCTGGTTTCCTCATATAAACCAAAGCCTAAAATATGATAGAAAGGTTAAAAAAAAAAACAAAAAAATCCGGTAAATAAAGTGAAAAAGATCTGACTGGTTAATGTGGCATCGCAGCGATTCCTCCATAACACATTGGGCCCAAATGTATTCTGCAACAGAATAACAACCCCAAATATCCAATGTCATTACCTTCAGCATAAAGAAGAACAAGGAGTCCTGGAGGTGATGATCCAGCCCCCGCGGAGCCCTTATCTCACATCAACCCAGCTGTCTGGGATCCACATGAACCTCATACACAGAAGATCCGGGGTCAGATCTTGCACCAGGTCCGAGAAGGTAACACAGATGGAACACCAGGGTAACAATGCAATGGAGGACCTTGGCGCTAGGGAGAGAGGAATCACCTCCTAACACTCACCTGAGGCTGATACCTCCACTCCCTAATGTCCCTAGACGGGTCCTTCCCCCGTGCACCGTCACATGCCTACGCCCTCCTCAGCCTTGAACACTTCCTGACTACCACTGCAATAAGACAACACGAGGTAGGACAAACAAAAAGATGGGAAAAGACAGAACAAATAATACTCCAGCAGGAACTTCTCAGCTGCAACTGAAGCTACACCTGACCTTTCGCCAGAGACTGGCTCCTTCCACGTGGACAGCATAGGTATGAGCTATAGCCGGCATAGGAAGGATTGAAGAGCAGATATTTATAGCAGAAGGAAGTATCTGCAACTGAGGTTACAGTCACCTGTTTAATCATAGCAGAATAGAAATGGACCTTCACCTCTTCAGTACCGGAAGGAATTAATTACGCTTCAACTCAGGGTAAATGACGAGCGAGCACTAACAATACGCTGTGATCTTCTGATCCCAGATCCTCCGAGACCACATCAGCTGGTGACACAAAGTCTCCAAGATCTTTGGAACAACCTCCTATCAAATTCCTTCAAAAACTGTATAGAAATGTCAAGTGTACCTAGAAGAATTGATGAAGACGAAGGGCGGTCACCAGATATTGATTGGATTTAGATTTCTCTTTTGTTGGCTCACATTGTTAAATGTTGAAAACAAACAATTAACACTTGTATTTTTTTAAATATTATTAAATTATAGCATTTTTTTCCACAACTGTCTAAAAAAATTGGGAACAGTACTGTATACAAGATCAATCTGTGAAAACAAAGTGGGTTATCCATTCCATGCAAAAAAACCCAAACTGGTGAATTCATCTGCCCATGTGAACAGGTGGCAAAGATTTGGATCAAGAGCAAATGAGGGCACCTGTTCATATGGACAGGTAAATATACCAGTTCTTTGCTCAAATTTGCTATTGAGTGTTGCCCCCTCCCTTTTTTTGTTTTGTTTGTTGATATAGAAGTGATATATTTTAATGGGTTGTAGTAATCTTCTTTGTGCAGCAGGGTACGGGGGGGGGAATATTTGGCCATTTCCGGGGCGAATGAACAAATGGATGGATGAATGAATGAATGAATGACTAAATAAATAAATGACTGAACTAATGAATGGATGGATGGATGGATAATTAAGTCAATGGATGGATGAATGAATAAATGGATGAATGCATTAATTAATGGATAGACGAATGAATGGATGGATAAATGAATGAATTAATTAATTATTGGATGAATCAATCAATGTATGAATGAATGAATGAATGAATGGATGGATGGATAGATGGATAATTGAATCAATGGATGGATGAATGAATAAATGGATGAATGCATTAATTAATGGATAGATGAATGAATGAATGGATGGATAAATGAATGAATGAATTAATGGATGAATTAATGAATCAATCAATGGATGAATTAATGAATGAATGGATGGATGGATGGATGGATGGATGGATGGATAGATGGATAGTTGGATGAATGAATGAATGAATGAATGTCTTATCTCAACTGGGACACTGGAAGGTTTCCGCAGATCTGAGGCGTCAGGCACCAGGTACCTCCTCTAAGGCGCTTACTATATTAATCATATGACTCATCTGGAAAATATTATAACACTGGCACTTTTCTTCCCTTATGTTCAAGACCGATCAAAGGTGACGCCCAGGCAAGAAGTTTCCTATTAGGAATGTGGGAAAATGAGAATGTGACATACTTAAAGATTACAGACGAGGATTCTGGGTAATCCAAAATTCTGAATCCCCCTCACCCCCACCCTCCCCAAATAATGTCCTCTATTGTAGTACCATTGGTAATCTTAATCAGACTATTATAATAAGCATTAACTGTTTGTAGCTGGTTATATAGTAGAGCTAAAACAGTTGTCTAGATGGATAAACATTGACAGACTCCGCTCTACTACATCAGACCTAGCCCCTCACCTCGCCCCTATTGTTTGAATATCACTTCCAATAGTGCCATATATCAAACTCAGCTCTACCACATCAAATCAGTGACCCCAATGATGAGTTCAATTCTGGTATAGAACAAAGGGTTAACAGAACCCCCGCCAGCTCATACTCGCCCCATTAAGCCTCTTTATGACCCTCGTGCTGCCTTAATCCAGTCAACATGTGGCGGCACAGAGTCACATGACCCAGCGGCTCAGCCAAGCCGATTACTGGCTCCCGGTAGTCAAGTCTAGGGTACTGTGGTCTATACCATGGCGCGGCCTCACAGTCTGCCCGCGTTCCCTCACCACCTGTACCTGCTAATACCCTGCTGGGGGTAAGCACTCGCTTGGTGAAACACAAACTCAGCAAAGGCGTCATGTTATCATCTTGCTATAGGGGCTCCCGGGGCAGAAAATAATATAATGTTTGCAAAATTATAAGCATTCAATTCAGAAAGGGGGAGGATATGAGCCCGTGTGCCCGCCTGCTCATATATACCCACTTCTGCTGCCCATACCAGTTACCTATCAGCCACATTTCCACCGAACAACGCTACCGACACAACTTTTCATAAACTGCACACCGACGGTACGGTCAGTAACTCCAACTGGAAATATGAAATCTATAAACTGACAACAGGGCGTTACCATTCCATTGTCAATGGGGAGTGTCTACATAGTCTGCAAAGAAAAACAGGAATGGCGTGTGCAGATTTGCATAAAGCTCCTGAATTATTTTTTATTTATTAAACCATACGTGCAACATTCTATAGTGTCATCTGGTGGAGGAGAGCGGTGCACGCCGTGTGGAGGTTATTATTATTATTTATTACACTTCGGTGACATCCCTCTATAGGCCATGACCAGCGCCTGGGATCCGCACACTACACACCCAATTTTCACCCCTTACGCATCTGTACCCACTTTTTTTGAGAGGAGCCAGAAATCTCCATTCATCAACTCTGGTTTTGATCTATTCATCTAACTTTTCTCATCCATTTATCCATCAGCTCACCATAAACCCATTCACTCACCCACACATGCATCTACTCATCTATTTGTCCATCCATCTTTCCTGCCATCCATCCATGCATATGATCATCCGTTCACCCATCCATCTATCCTCCCATCTGTTCATCCATCCATTTTTCCGGTGATCCATCCATCTTTCCAACCATTCCTGAAATCATCTATTTATACATCTGCTCATCCACTCACCTATCCACCCATCCATCTATCCTTCTATCTCTCCGGAGATCCATCTGCACACCCATCCATCTATCTTTCCGGCTATTCCGCCACTCATCCATGTATACATCTTCTCATCCATTTGCCCATCCATGCATCCACTCTTATTCCACTTGTCCAACCACCCATCCATCTATCCTCCCATCTGTTCATCCCTCCATCTTTCCGGCCATCTCTCCACTCATCTATTTATTGATCTGCTCAACCATTTGCCCATCCATGCATCCGCTCTTAATCCACCTGTCCATCTATCCATCCATCCTTCTGGCCATGCATCCAAATTTCTGCCCTGCCATCCATTTAGCCACCTATCCATCCATCTTCCTGTCCATCGATTCATCTTTTCGTCATCCATCTATCTGTCAAGCCATCCATCCAGCTATCCATCCAGCTATCCACACATCCATCAATCCAGCTTCCGCACATCCATCCATCCATCCATCCATCCACACATCCATCCATCCACACATCCATCAATCCAGCTTCCACACATCCATCCATCCATCCATCCAGCTATCCACACATCCATCAATCCAGCTTCCGCACATCCATCCATCCATCCATCCATCCACACATCCATCCATCCACACATCCATCAATCCAGCTTCCACACATCCATCCATCCATCCACACATCCATCCATCCACACATCCATCAATCCAGCTTCCGCACATCCATCCATCCATCCATCCATCCACACATCCATCCATCCACACATCCATCCATCCACACATCCATCAATCCAGCTTCCACACATCCATCCATCCACATATCCATCCATCCAGCTATCCACACATCCATCCATCCACACATCCATCCATCCACACATCCATCAATCCAGCTTCCACACATCCATCCATCCATCCATCCAGCTATCCGCACATCCATCCATTCATCCATCCATCCATCCATCTGCACATCCATCCATTCATCTATCTATCTGCACATCCATCCATCCAGCTATCCGCACATCCATCCATTCATCCATCCATCCATCTATCCGCACATCCATCCATTCATCCATCCATCCATCTATCTGCACATCCATCCATTCATCTATCTATCCGCACATCCATCCATCCAGCTATCCGCACATCCATCCATTCATCCATCCATCCATCTGCACATCCATCCATTCATCTATCTATCCGCACATCCATCCATCCATCCAGCTATCCGCACATCCATCCATCCATCCATCCATCCATCCATCCATCTGCACATCCATCCATTCATCTATCTATCCGCACATCCATCCATCCATCCATCCAGCTATCCGCACATCCATCCATTCATCCATCCATCCAGCCATCCAGCTATCTGCACATCCATCCATTCATCTATCTATCCGCACATCCATCCATCCATTCCTCTATCCGCACATCTATCCATCTGCACATCCATCCATCTATCCACACATCCATCCGCACATCCATCCATCTATCTATCCACCGAGCTTTGTGCACATCCATCCATCCGCACATCCATCCATCTCACCATCCATCCATCCATCGATCTGTAGAGGTCTGCACTTTTTCGGCGATTCTCCCAGACATTTTGGTTGGGTTGGCCTGTATGGAGTAAATCAGACAGATCATTACTTGAAATTGACGTAACCACGGCCCTTACGCCATTTTGAGCGTGGCTGTAATATTTCTGATAATACTAGAGGTGACATCTTTAATTCTTCATACTTCTAGGCTTTTCACATCCCCTCATTTCTGTGTGGCAGTAGAGAAACAGCCAATATGGCCACCACTGTCCAACTCTCCTGAATGGTCTCCAATGGCGACCATCATGACGGCTTGTGACTAAATACAGAGAACGTCGTATACGTCATGAGGTATCAGACAAGCTGTCTGAACAATTAATATCAGAGTCAATTCTTCATTTTGTTTAACAGGAAATGGCGGAAACATGTAATTTATGAGGTAAATATTGTGTTCCGGCACTAACCGCACACGGAGAGGCGACGGTCTAATTACACGTAGCGTCGATTAATGAGACATCATTGTACAATGCGGCTAATTACTGTGTGTGTTGACGGCGCGAGACCTCTGTGCAAATATAGGGCTCCTACTGCTCGCAGAGCGGAGAGACAACATGGCACCCGCAGGAGAGAGAGGAAAACAGGAAGATGGCCAGAAGGAAGGAACAAAACGCACCAGGGCAGCAGACGTGACGTACAGAGGTTCAGGGGATGTGGGAGACATCACAATTATGGCCGATCAGCTGCAGATAAACCTTCTTTCTTTCTAATGGCTTTCTGCATGTTTAGATCCACTTTGCTCATGGCCTAACGATAGCTATCAATCCCTTCTCTCGATTTATCCATAAATACACACATCATTCTAGACATAGATGTAGATGGATTGATACCATCTGTATATATAATTATATATGCTGATAAATATTATACAGATAACTATCCATCTATCTATTGGTACAGAGCGGTCTAGAATCATCTATATCCATCTATGTACCAATATATATCTTGCTAATTATCTGTGTCTATCTACATAATATCTATGGATAGTGGACAAGAGTGTCCTGCCTACAGTCAGGCATGGTGGTGAAAGGTCATGGTTTGGGGCTTCATGAGTGCTGCCGGTTGTGGGGGCTACAGATCATTGAGGGAACCATAAATGCCGACATGTCCTGTGACATCCTGCAGCCGAGCATTATTCATATTCCAACATAACAACCCCAAACACTTCCAAGACAACCACTGCCTTGCCAAAGAATCTGAGCGTAAAGGTGCTGGACTGACCAAGCGTCTCCAGACCTAAACCCTATGGGGCATCTGTGGGGCCTCCTCAAACGGAAGGTGGAGGAGCACAAGGTCTCCAACATCAACCAGCTCCGTGATGTCGTCATGGAAGATAGAAAAGGATCCAGCCATCCATCTATCTAAGCATTCACCCAGCCATCCATCTATACATAGATAAGCAGGTATACACGTTGATAAGCAGGTATACACTTAAAAAAGCAGGTATACATGTAAAAAAGCAAGTATACACGTAGAAAAGCATGTATACATGTAGATAAGTAGGTATACACATAGATAAGCAGGTATACATGTAGATAAGTAGGTATTCCATAGATAAGTAGGTATACAGTACATATAGATAAATAGGTAGACACGTAGATAAGTAGGCATAACATTGATAAGTAGGTATACATATAGATAAGTAGGTATATAGGTAGATAAGTAGGTATACATGTAGATAAGTATACATATAAATAAGTATACATATAAATAAGTAGGTATACATATAGATAAGTAGGTGTACATATGGAAAGACACAAAGATAAAGCATAAGCATCCATCTATAGATAGATAACGAGATAACTCTTCATGTGCATGTATCTGCCTGTCTGTCCTCCTGCCTATGCACAGTACATTGTGCCCCCCGGCCGCCCTCCCTCTCCCTGTGGCATCACTGGTATCAGCCTGTGGAGAAGTCACTTTCCTCGGGCTGACGATCACGCCTGACTTATCTCTGCTGCATGGATTAAGACTCCAGTCAAGGGCAGGGTGGCTGGCCTGGCATCTTCCCATCTGTGCCGTGGGCAAGGAGGAGTTTTCGCTTGTATGTCACTCTGGGGAGATCTGTCTGACAGAAGCGGCACAGACAGGAGTAGACACCATTCTGACTGCTGACACGGCTTCACAGAAAGCAGCGCTGCATCCTACAAGGTGCCCTATAGCTGTGCCCGCTGTACCCTGCACCCAGCCGTCCATAGAGGATCCTGCGCTTTTTGTTACATGCCATGAACCATAATGAGATATAACATACCTAATAAAAGTATAACCTCAGACCATAACACAAAGCCTCAATGTAAAGCCAGATCATTGGGATCTGTGCGGATTCTCTGGGATCGGTCACAGCTGCTCACAGTCATCTCAGTTATCACTATTTTTTGTTTTGGGTTATTTTTAAATGTGTCCCTAAATATTATTTCTATACGGAGCCCAAAGAACACTGCCATACAGTGCTCAAAAAACACGGCCATACAGTGCTCAAAAAACACGGCCATACAGTGCTCAAAAAACACTGCCATACAGTGCTCAAAAAACACGGCCATACAGTGCTCAAAAAACACGGCCATACAGTGCTCAAAAAACACGGCCATACAGTGCTCAAAAAACACGGCCATACAGTGCTCAAAAAACACGGCCATACAGTGCTCAAAAAACACGGCCATACAGTGCTCAAAAAACACGGCCATACAGTGCTCAAAAAACACGGCCATACAGTGCCCAAAAAACACGGCCATACAGTGCCCAAAAAACACGGCCATACAGTGCTCAAAAAACACGGCCATACAGTGCTCAAAAAACACGGCCATACCGTGCTCAAAAAACACGGCCATACCGTGCTCAAAAAGCACGGCCATACAGTGCTCAAAAAACACGGCCATACAGTGCTCAAAAAACACGGCCATACAGTGCTCAAAAAACACGGCCATACAGTGCTCAAAAAACACGGCCATACAGTGCTCAAAAAACACGGCCATACAGTGCCCAAAAAACACGGCCATACAGTGCCCAAAAAACACGGCCATACCGTGCCCAAAAAACACTGCCATACCGTGCCCAAAGAACACTGCCATACCGTGCCCAAAGAACACTGCCATACTGTGCCCAAAGAACACTGCCATACTGTGCCCAAAGAACACTGCCATACTGTGCCCAAAGAACACTGCCATACTGTGCCCAAAGAACACTGCCATACTGTGCCCAAAGAACACTGCCATACAGTGCTCAAAGAACACTGCCATACCGTGCCCAAAGAACACTGCCATACCGTGCCCAAAGAACACTGAGATACTGTGCCCAAAGAACACTGCCATACTGTGCCCAAAGAACACTGCCATACAGTGCTCAAAGAACACTGCCATACAGTGCTCAAAGAACACTGCCATACAGTGCTCAAAGAACACTGCCATACAGTGCTCAAAGAACACTGTCATACTGTGCCCAAAGAACACTGCCATATAGAGCTCATAGAACAATGGAATACGGCGCCCAAAGGATACTGCCATATAGAGCTCAAAGAACACTGCCAGACAGTGCTCAAAGGACACTGCTATACGTTTCTCTAAGAACAATGTAATACAGTGCTCAAAGCTCACTGCCATACAGTGCTCAAAGAACAATGGAATAAGGTGCCCAAAGAATACTGCCATACTGTGCCCAAAGAACACTGCCATACTGTGCCCAAAGAACACTGCCATACGGTGCTCAGAGATCACTGCCATATGGTGCTGAAAGAACAATGGAATACGATGCTCAAAGCTCACTGCCATACTGTGCCCAAAGAACACTGCAATACGGTGCTCAAAGCTCACTGCCATACAGTGCTCAAAGATCACTTCCATACAGTACTCAAAGAACACTTCCATATTGTGCTCAAAGACCACTGCCATATGGTGCTTAAAGAACACTGCCATGCGATGCTCAAAGGACACTGCAATACGGTGCCCAAAGAACACTGCAATACGGTGCCCAAAGAACACTGCCATACAGTAACCAAAGAACACTGCAATACGGTGCTCAAAGAACACTGCAATACTGTGACCAAAGACCACTGCCATATGGTGCTCAAAGAACACTGGCATATAGTGCATAAATAACACAGATATATAGTACTCAATAACACTAACATTGTGCTAAAAGAATACTGACAAAGTAAGTTAAAAAAAAATACCACCACCTAGCGTTCAACAACACATAGAGCTGAAATATTACTGCTATCTGATCATTAGAAATCAGCGTTATTTCAGCACTATATGTCAGTATTATTTGATCATTCTAAACAGTATTTGCTGAGAACTTGCCGGTGTATGAGCGAGCATAATATAGCACTGCCATATTGTGCTCACTCACATTGTAGCAGCCATTGTACCCATACAATAAGAACACATCAACAACAGAGAAAGCAGAATTCCCAAGGTCACAGAGTTCATGCGGATACAGATCCGAGCGCAGAAGATAATAACGCAGATAGACTGTGAGGATTTGGGTTATTCGGAGAATTTCTCCTTGTGGTTCAGTCACATCCTGAATAATACAAGGTTTTGTCTGCGCTGGAGACAGTCACCCGGAGCCCGCATCGCCCCGGTAAGTGATACCTGCAATGTATCCCTGCGGAGACAAAGCCCAGCCTGCAGGGCCGTGACCAGCGGCAATCACAGTGTTATGGCAGCGCAGGTGGAGCCTTTATTTTCTACATTTTATTTTGCAGCTTTACAAACTTGCTGATCTATCAGGTATATCAGTAGGAGGGGGCTCCAGAGTGAGCACAAAACAGGGCTCCAATGGTCGTTACACGCCCTGTCCACCTATGGAGAGAGTTACATCACCCACCGAGAAGGTAGAGGGGCTAACGGATTTGGGCCCCCTTCCCTTTCTCCATGGGCCCCAATAACTGCCTCTTCTGTAGGTATGCGCATCTGGAGTAATCCAGATGTCGCTGGCAGTACCACTTACCCTTTGAGAAGAGGCTGGAGTGAGGGGTGAGGATTCAGTAGGTGAGGGCACAGTCGTATGGTGGTACAGTGGACTGAGGAATATGGGTGAGGGCACAGCAGGTGAGGGTATAGCTGGATGTGCAGCGCTATGAACGGATTGAGGGTTACTGCAGGTTGTAGGCTTGTCGGAAGAGGTGGGTCTTCAGGTTCCTTCTGAAGTTTTCCACGGTAAGCAAGAGTCCGATATGTCAGGGTAGACCGTTCCAGAGTATGGGGGAGTTGCGGGAGAAATCTTGTATGTGATTGTGGGAAAAAAAAGATAAGAGGGCAGAAGGAGATCTTGTGAGAATTGGAGGTTGCATCCAGGTAAGTACCGGGAGACTAGGTCACAGATGTATGGAGGAGACAGGTTGTCTATGGCTTTATATGTCATGGATAGGTTTTTGAACTGGAGTCTTTGGGCAATGGGAAGCCAGTGAAGGGATTGGCAGAGAGGAGAGACCGGGGAATAGTGAGGGGACAGGTGGTTTAATCGGGCCGCAGAGTTTAGAATCGGTTGTAAGGGTGCAAGAATGCTACAAGGGATGCCACAAAGCAGGAGGTTGCAGTAGTCAAGGTGGGAGATGATCAGGGCATGCACTAGTGGTTTTGCAGATTCTTGTTTAACGAACGTACAGATAAGGGAAATGTTTTTTGAGTTGGAGGCGGCATAAGGCGAAGAGGGCTTAGATGTGTGGTTTGAAGGAGAGAGCAGAGTCATGGGTCACCCCGAGGCAACAAGCTTGTGAGACTGGGGAGAGAGAACAGCCATTGTCTTTGATGATGGATGGATGGATAGGTCAGTCGGGGGGGGGGGGGTGGGGGGGGGGGGATCGGGTTGAGTGAGGAGGAAAGAATGTATTCCGCTTTGTCCATGCTAAGTTTTAGAAATCGAGCAGAGAAAAAGGATGAAATAGCGGACAGACATTATGGGATTTTGGCTGGTAAGGAGATGTCGGATCCAGAGAGGTAGATCTGCGTATCATCAGTGTAGAGGTAATAATGAAAGCCGTGGGACTCTATGAGCTGTCCCAGGCCAAAGGTGTAGATGGAGAACAGCAGGGGTCCAAGAACTGAACCTTGGGGAACCCCGCGACAGATAGGGGGCGAGATAAGGAAGTGGTGTGAGAGTGGGAGACCCTGAATGTCCGGTCTGTCAGGTATGAGGAGATCCAAGATAGGGACAAGTCTGCATACCTCCCAACCGTCCCGGATACAGCGGGACTATCACGCTTTGCATTGTTTGTCCCGTTGCCACGAGCGGGACGGCCGTCTCCCGGGCTCCGCCCACCCACTCTCTCCCCGCCTCCCTGCTTTTCCCTCCTACCATCCTAACACGTGAACAGAGAGGAGCGCGCTGCCCGAAACTAGTCTCTGTCTCTGTGCTGCTGCTAAGGTATGTAGAATCTCCCCAGCGCTGATTCCCCTCCCCTCCCCTCCCCTCCCGGCCGGAGCCTCTCTCTGCGGTCGGCCGGCCGCCTGTCTCTGCGGGCGGACGGCCGCCTGTCTCTGCGGGCGGACGGCCGCCTGTCTCTGCGGGCGGACGGCCGCCTCTCTGTGCGGGCGGACGGCCGCCTCTCTGTGCGGGCGGACGGCCGCCTCTCTGTGCGGGCGGACGGCCGCCTCTCTGTGCGGGCGGACGGCCGCCTCTCTGTGCGGGCGGCCCGCCGTCTCACTGTGCGGTCGGCCGGCCGCCTGTCTCTGCGGGCGGACGGCCGCCTCTCTGTGCAGGCGGCCCGCCTTCTCACTGTGCGTGCGGCCGGCCGCCTCTCTGTGCGTGCGGCCGGCCGCCTCTCTGTGCGTGCGGCCGGCCGCCTCTCTGTGCGTGCGGCCGGCCGCCTCTCTGTGCGTGCGGCCGGCCGCCTCTCTGTGCGTGCGGCCCGCGCCTGTCTGTGCGGGCGCCCCCCGCCGCCTGTCTGTGCGGGCGCCCCCCGCCGCCTGTCTGTGCGGGTGCCCCCCGCCGCCTGTATGTGCGGGCGCCCCCCCGCCGCCTGTATGTGCGGGCGCCCCCCGCCGCCTGTATGTGCGGGCGCCCCCCGCCGCCTGTATGTGCGGGCGCCCCCCGCCGCCTGTCTGTGCGGGAGGCCGGCCGCCTGTCTGTGAAGGTGACCGGCCGCCTCTCTGTTCGGGCCGCCTCTCTGTGCGGCGGCCCGCCACCTGTCTGTGCGAGCGCCCCCCTGCCGCCTGTCTGTGCGGGCGCCCCCCTGCTGCCTGTCTGTGCGGGCGCCCCCCTGCCGCCTGTCTGTGCGGGCGCCCCCCTGCCGCCTGTCTGTGCGGGCGCCCCCCTGCCGCCTGTCTGTGCGGGCGGCCGGCCGCCTGTCTGTGAAGGCGACCGGCCGCCTCTCTGTTCGGGCTGCCTCTTAATAAAATAATAATAATAATAATACTGTTTTTCAACTCCTTTAATAGTCTCCACTACAACTGCATCTCAGTTGTTTCATTTAAAATAAAAAATAGTGGCCTGCAGAGCTGAAATCACAAAGATTCGGTCACTGTCCAAATACTTCTGGTCCCAACGGTTGCTGACGTTCTGATCCCTGGGACTCCAATTAATCCCTAGAATGGCGCTCTGACAATGAAATTTTGCAACCACATCCTGACTGGAGAAGAGTTGCACATGCGCGGACATTCATGGTCTATGGTACTGCCGAGTGCAGCGTTCAACCATTTCCGGCAGTCCTATAGACAATGAATGGAGTGGAGGGGCACATGCGCTGACATTCATGGTCTACGGCACTGCCGAGTACAGTGTTCAGATATTTCCGAGTGGAGGTCAGACATTTTTGGGTAAATCCTCTTTACTCTCCAAACAGCAGCTGGTACATTTAACACTAGAAGTCCCAGAAATTTCGAGCACCATAGGGTTCCAATGGTAAAAATGTCAAATGACCCCTTTATGGGACTTCTAGTGTTGAAGTGGTATTCCTATCCGAGGAGCTGCTGGCATTTTCCATCTGATCTCTGGGCCCCTCAATGATCTTGCAAACGGGAGTGGATGCAGTGATGGATAGGGCTGGCCGCAGTCCCCTGCACAGTTCATGTATGAGATATCTGGAAGGTGTAAGATCTCTCACTATGGTCAAATGTTGGAACTGCCCTTTAAACACTATAATGTAAATCGTTCACTAAGACAATGTTCAGGGTTCAGCTCCATGAAGCTGCTGTATAGCGATAGCGAGAACAGATGTTATTACATTCAGCCTCTTAGACAGGCGCTCACTCCTCAGAGACTCATGTGACATATTACACCGCCAGGACCCTTCATCACCGTCAAATAAGAAGTCCCAGAACAAAGGACGACAAGTATGGCGGGTTATCTCCTTGTTACGGCCGCAGGTGGGTATAATGAGGAGCAGCACTGATATATCTCTGCATTGTGCAACTGTAAAAACAAGCTGGTAACAAGCATCCTCCATGTTCGGACCTTTAGCGATAAACTTCAAGAAGTCACTTTCCCTGCAGCAACCCCGCAGGACAAAAGAAGTATTACACCATTCACATTAAAATCAATGCCCACTCTATGTACATGTGGGGTCCTCCAGAGCAAGAGAGACTCTGATAGGTCTATAAGAAATAATATTCAGAATTATTCAGGTTTGTTTTAAAAAAAAAACAAAAAAAACCACATTAAAATAAACAAAGAATCCAGGGATATTGTTTTTGGCCTCCCAACCCATGTTTGCGCCTATCACCTCTGTAAAAGGGATTTCTCAATCGTCAGCTTTTATTACACTGTTTTTTTTGGGGGGGTGGGTTTTCTCCCCCCTTGTTTAGCATGTCATCTGGCTCAGTTTATTTTTCTCCTGTCCTTGGATATGACACAGGCCTGCTGTGCTTTATGCTTTTACTATAAAAGGGGGATGGGAAGGGGTCAACACAAATAAACAGCTCCCACTGTTTAGAGAACAACAGGAAAAATAAGCAAATAATGAAATTAAATATATTATATATATATATACACACACACACACACACAAATATATATATTTTATTTATAATATATATTTATAATATATATATATATATATTTTATTTATAATATATATATATATATATATATATATATATATATATATATATATATATATATATATATATATATATATATATATATATATATATATATATATATATATATATATATATATGTATATACACACATATACATACATATATATAATATATATATATGAATTAAAAAGTTATCTTAGGGCAGATCAGCCCTTTAATAAGGCCGGACCCTCCCAATACTGAGCAGACAGCCTGGATTTGTAATGAATGGCGATTTTACTGCTCCCAATTATTCAAGGTATCGCTCCTCTGCGCCTGCCGCCTCATCAAAGTAATGGCCCCAGATTTATCTCTCAATGTGTTCCCTGGCATAATTTTGCTTTGTTCCCCTCCTGATAAATCTGCGGAGGCTCGGGCGGACCAGTCAGGAAAAAAGAAAAAAAAGACGACCATAAATAAAGAATTTTATGGGCTAATGAGCAGAACATCTGCATTTTAGTCTTTGTGCCGCTTCCAAGAGACATTTCTAGAACATTTTGGATTGGATCAAACCCGTCTCAACCCGACGGCCACTGAAACCTGCCAATAGAAACACAAGGCAAAAAAAAAAAAAGGCCTCCGAGATGTCAGATTTAATACTCCAAAATAACATTGCTGGAATGGGCTCTAAATAAAGAACTGAAATAGAAACATGACCAGTGATGGCAACTCAATGGCAAGTATTAAAGGGGTTGTCCAGAACTACGGTATCTCATAGGTAGCATAAACACCCAGTAGACACAAAAGACCCCCCAAAATGTGCTATTACTATGTTTTCCAGAAAATAAGACATACCCGAAAAAGAAGCCCTAGAATTATTTTTAGGGATTTTTGGAGTATGCTTGAAATAAGCCCTACTCCAAAAATAAGCCCTAGTTACAGTAGGGGTCGGCATTAGGTGTAGTCAAACGGCTCGATTTCTCAGAGCCCCTGCTCTCTTAGGAACCCCAGCATTTGCATTCCGAGGATAAGATTGCTTAAGGACCTTTGGTGACCAGTCATGTGATCAAAGGTCTCTTAATTCCAGGAGTCTAAAACAACTGAACAGGAGAAGGGCTGGCAAGCAGGACTAGCATTAGGGGGCAATTTCACACTGGAGCCATTCTCCTAGGGGTCTCATCCTGATGAGGAGACTGGTTAAGGACCTTTGTGACACCATGGTTATGTGACTGCGTTGCCACCAAAAGGTTTTTTAATTAAAGGAGTCTAAAGCTAAAGATGAGACAGGCTGGTATGTGTGTGGATGGATGGATGGATGGATGGATGGATGGATGGATGGATGGATACACACAGGATTAGGAGAGTTATGTGGATGTTCCAGAATGTGATATAACTATATGTTTGTTCCAGAATAAATGTGGATTGTTGTTCCTGAAAAAAATAAGACATCCCATTAAAATAAGTCCTAACCCATCTTTTGTAGCAAAAAATAATATAAGACCTTGTCTTATTTTCGGAAGAACAAGGTACAAGGTCATTAGGCCACTGAATGTACACAGTATAGAGAATCTGGACAGCACAGTGTCATGAACCGAGTCGTGGTTGTTCTCGGTACTGCAGTTCACGTTAATAGGAGCTGAGCTGCAGTACCGTGGCCGATCACTACACGGTGTACAGAGCACTAATCAATTACACGTTCAGCCAATGGTCAACTGCAGCCACGCCCCCTTTTACGGACAAGGGGAGAGGCTCCTGCAGAAGTTACTTGCCACACAGGTCAGTGAGGAGCGTGGATATGCCTAAACTCCTGGGATACACAGAGATTATATATATATATATATATATATATATATATATATTAATTATATAATATATTACATATATATACATATATATATATATATATATATACATATATATTATATAATATATTGCATATATATATATATATTATATATATATATATATATATATACACACACATATATGTGTGTGTATGTATATATCTACCCATATCGGAAGAGCTGAGACAAAGTGCCAGAACTGGCACCTCTAATGTGATGTGCTACTTCTGGGAAAGCTGCGTGCTGCTATTTTTAGGCTAGGAAGGGCCCAATAAACATGAGACCTTCCCAGCCTGATAATACCAGCCCCCCCAACTGTCTGCTTTACCTTTGTTGATTATGAAAGAGGGGAGACCAAGTGTTTGTTTTTTTGTTTTTTTTTTTTATTAAATTATTTACTTAGCTAAATAGCTGTACAAAATATCTAACACCTTTGCGCATTTTTAGCACATAAAAATCACTAATTTCTTGAATGCATTCAATTCTGGTCCGTGTCACATGGTCGGCACATGGATGACCCCCGGATGTCATCCATGTGTTTTTCACGGACCTATAGACTTCTATTGGCCCATGTGTCAATAAAAAATGGACACGTCTCTGTGTGGATCACACGGACACACAGGTCTTCTATTGATGGAGTTACTGGGATGACAACATCAGGGAGCACAATTAGCAGCGATCCATTGTGGGCAGCAAACAGTCCATTGTCCACCAAGCGTCACAAATCTACAGGCGTGAATACTTATAGGCCCTCATTCACAAATTCCGCCATTCCCAAACATTTCTCCATCCCCCAGGGTAAACTATCTGAGTGAGCAGAGAATGAACTCATTTCTGCAGATTCGTCAAATCTCCTGGGAGATGTTGGAAGGGGTTAACCTCCCAGTGGGGGGGGGGGCATCCACAGCACCGGGACCTATTCACACTAACAGCACGGATGTGGAGTAGAAACTTCTTGATAATCTGGGGAACTCATTACACTGATCACAGAAAGATGTCAGACCCCACAGTGGACGAGTGCGCACCCCCCCCCCATGTGTCACCAACCCTGAATCTTGTCATTACACCGGCTATTATTCCACAGGAGCCCATGTCCCCATCTATAGAGACGGACGGGGTCCGGCTTCATACTATCCTTCCATCTGCGCAATATCTATCTCATATCCACCTACTGCATCAAGTTCCATTTCTCTATCAATCTATTGTTCTCTCATATCACAGGTCGCTATCAATCTATTGTTCTCCCATATCACAGGTCGCTATCAATCTATTGTTCTCTCATATCACAGGTCGCTATCAATCTATTGTTCTCTCATATCACAGGTCGCTATGAATCTATTGTTCTCTCATATCACAGGTCGCTATCAATCTATTGTTCTCTCATATCACAGGTCGCTATCAATCTATTGTTCTCTCATATCACAGGTTGCTATCAATCTATTGTTCTCTCATATCACAGGTCTCTATCAATCTATTGTTCTCTCATATCACAGGTCGCTATCAATCTATTGTTCTCTTATATCACAGGTCGCTATCAATCTATTGTTCTCTCATATCACAGGTCGCTATCAATCTATTGTTCTCTCATATCACAGGTTGCTATCAATCTATTGTTCTCTCATATCACAGGTCTCTATCAATCTATTGTTCTCTCATATCACAGGTCTCTATCAATCTTTTGTTCTCTCATATCACAGGTCGCTATCAATCTATTGTTCTCTCATATCACAGGTCGCTATCAATCTATTGTTCTCTCATATCACAGGTCGCTATCAATCTATTGTTCTCTCATATCACAGGTCGCTATCAATCTATTGTTCTCTTATATCACAGGTCGCTATCAATCTATTGTTCTCTTATATCACAGGTCGCTATCAATCTAATGTTCTCTCATATCACAGATCCCGCTTATTTCCATCTGTTTCCATCATTTAACTATTATAGATTTTTCTGCCTATTTATCTATCTATCCATATATCTCACTATCCAGTTATTTTAGATCACACTAACAAAAGGTCCAGCTCTTTTTCTTTCATTTCCAAGTACAATATCTAACAATCTAGCTCCTAGTTAGTTATCTATCTATCCACCCATCCTTCCATGTGTTACACATCTATCTCTCCCTCAATCTCTCCATGTCCTATATATTTAGCTATCCTTCCATATGTTATCTATCATACCATCAATCCATGTCCTACCTATCCATCTATTTGCTTTCTTTCCATCCACCCAGGTGTTATTTCTCTATCAATCTTTCCATGTCCTATATATTTATCTATCCATGGTCTATTTATATATTATTCTATATATCCATCCAGCCTTCCATGTTCTTTCCATGTATCCATCCATCTATTCCTCTAGCTATCTATCCATCCATCCATCCCTCTATCTATCCATCCATCTATTCCTCTATCTATCCATCCATCCATCCATCCATCTATTCCTCTATCTATCCATCCATCCATCTATTCCTCTATCTATCTATCCATCCATCCATTCCTCTATCTATCTATCCATCCATCCATCCATCTATTCCTCTAGCTATCTATCCATCCATCCATTCCTCTATCTATCTATCCATCCATCCATCTATTCCTCTAGCTATCTATCCATCCATCCATTCCTCTATCTATCCATCCATCCATCCATCTATTCCTCTATCTATCCATCCATCCATCTATTCCTCTATCTATCCATCCATCCATCCATCTATTCCTCTATCTATCCATCCATTATCTATCTATCAATCCATGTTCTATCCCTCGATTTATCCATCTTTCCATGTTCTATCCATCCATCCATGTCCTTTGTTTCCTTCAATTACTTCTATCTCTAGATTAATATTATTTGTTCTTTTGTCCTTTTTTCTGAGGATCAGCGGTGCCCACTTATTCTAGTGCCATCTTCTGTAACCCTGGTAGAGTGTGGTGTAAGATGCCCCCTCAGCTGTGCTGGCTCCGGCAGTGAGTAACCCTCTCAGCGTCTTTGGTCGGATGCGCCCATATTGCCCACCCCATAGACATCTATCAGGCACGGTGAGATGGCATTGCCCACCCCATAGACCTCTATCAGGCACGGTGAGATGGCATTGCCCACCCCATAGACATCTATCAGGCACGGTGAGATGGCATTGCCCACCCCATAGACATCTATCAGGCACGGTGAGATGGCACTGCCCACCCCATAGACATCTATCAGGCACGGTGAGATGGCATTGCCCACCCCATAGACCTCTATCAGGCACGGTGAGATGGCATTGCCCACCCCATAGACCGGCACGGTGAGATGGCATTGCCCACCCCATAGACATCTATCAGGCACGGTGAGATGGCATTGCCCACCCCATAGACATCTATCAGGCACGGTGAGATGGCATTGCCCACCCCATACACATCTATCAGGCACGGTGAGATGGCATTGCCCACCCCATACACATCTATCAGGCACGGTGAGATGGCATTGCCCACCCCATAGACATCTATCAGGCACGGTGAGATGGCATTGCCCACCCCATACACATCTATCAGGCACGGTGAGATGGCATTGCCCACCCCATAGACAGGCACGGTGAGATGGCACTGCCCACCCCATACACATCTATCAGGCACGGTGAGATGGCATTGCCCACCCCATAGACAGGCACGGTGAGATGGCACTGCCCACCCCATACACATCTATCAGGCACGGTGAGATGGCATTGCCCACCCCATAGACAGGCACGGTGAGATGGCACTGCCCACCCCATACACATCTATCAGGCACGGTGAGATGGCATTGCCCACCCCATAGACCTCTATCAGGCACGGTGAGATGGCATTGCCCACCCCATAGACAGGCACGGTGAGATGGCATTGCCCACCCCATAGACCGGCACGGTGAGATGGCACTGCCCACCCCATACACATGTATCAGTGAGATGTCGCTGCAGTTGGCCGTGGTGCTGCTGATGTCCGCACTGGGGATGGATGTGTCACCGTCTCCTAGAGGCAGCCATTCTCAGGCCTTTGTCCAGCACACAATGGCACGGCACAGATGGCACAGATGGCACGGATGTGTGACTCGCATGCCTTGCACTAATTGTTCATTTCCGCCAGAGACAGCGGGAATCTTGGAGCCAGCAGACAAGGCTGCGCGCCCACAAATGATGCAGAGATGGCGGCATCTGCTCCCGTCCAGGCCCGTGACCCAGCTTGGCTCAGAGTGGGCACTAAATTACGCCCGGCGTGTCACATCGCCTCCGCTGCCTATTCAGCACCTTATCAAAGGCTCTGGTGGGAAACCATCAGCGGCGGGTTCACAAGAGACACTCACAACACAAAGCATCCCTCCGGGGTGAGGCCGGCGAGGTGCACACTCCCGGCCCTGCACCCGCCATGGCTGGATGGATGTTTTGTGAGGGGCCATTAACCAGGGCAGCAGTTTGTTAATGAACTTTCCAGCTCCACCGAATACATTGGGTCCATTAAAACTGCCGAGGCCAAAAGGGGCCACAGCGTCCAATGCGGGAAATCTGGGGAATCACAGATGATACCGGGAAAAGCCACAGTATAAATGTGTTTAATTACTTTTTTTTTTATCACTATCTATATTATTTAAAAAAAAAATGGGATTTTTTTTACACTTGTCTCTAAGCCGAATTTTACACCCTATGTTCTCAAGGCCATATGGGCGTTATCAGATATAGACTGATCCAGACCCTATCTGTTTTCATAGCAGGATAAACTGGGCATGCTCTAATCAAAGCACAGGTCATTGTGAAGGGAGGAGGAGGAGGTGACCTGTAACATCTATTGTGAATCCTGTGTTATCCACTATACATAGAATTGTTACCAGTCATTGTACAGGAGGGGGAGGAGGCGAGCTGTGACATCACCTATTATGAATGGTGGATCATGTGTTATCTATTGTGTATAGAGGTGTTATTAGTCATTGTACAGAAGGAGGAGGAGGTGAGCTGTGAGGTCAGCTATTCTGAATGGTGGATCCTGTGTTATCAACTGTAGGTAGAGGTGTTAGCAGTCATTATACAGAAGGAGGAGGAGGTGAGCTGTGACATCTCTTGTGAATGCTGGTTATCTGCTGTATATAGAGATGTTATCAGACATTGTACAGGAGGAGGAAGCGTGCTGTGATGTCACCTATTGTGAATAGTGGATCCTCTGTAATCCACTGTATATAGAGGTGTTATTAGTCATTGTACAGGAGCGGGAGAAGGTGAGCTGTGATGTCACCTATTTTGAATGGTAGATCCTGGTTATCTACTGTATAGAGAAGTGTTATCGGTCATTGTACAGGAGGAGGTGTGCTGTGATATCACCTATTGTGAATGGTGGATACTGCATTATCTACTGTATATAGGTGTTATCAGTTATTGTACAGGAGGAAGAGGTGAGCTATGATATCGCCTATTGTGAACGGTGGACCCTGTGTTATCTACTGTATTTAGAGGTGCAACTGGAATCCTGTCTGTGATGATAATGACACTGCTGAAAAGTCATCTAAATAGAACAAGAAGTGTGAAGAAAAGTATTAGGTCTTGTGGCCAGTGTGAAAATTGTAAGATTTGTCTTTTGTTTAAAAATAGAATGTGATACAAAGAAAAAAAAAAATGCAACCTTCCCTTTAAGTGCCTTAAAGACCCCAATAGTTACTGTTTTGGTGAATAAGCCTTGCTGTTCCAGAGCTCGGGGGCGTATTCTTCTCCTGCTGTGGTCTTGTCTGCCATGTGGCACAGATGGTTAAACAAAATAATAAAACCCTTAATCTTTCAGCCGGTTTATTGCCCAAATCGACCCATCACCAGCGAACTATAGACTTATCCATCGAATCCGAGAGCAATCTGGATAAGTCTCATTAAAGCCCCCTGCCTCGGCCCCCTTGCCCTTGAGTCCACCGTGAGGTTGCCACCAGTAAATGAAAACTTCATTAAGACGTAATTTTGGCAATTTGAGTAAAAGTTGCAGAAAACTTTTAGAGGTTGCCACGTCTTTGAGCGCGGGGAAGGTATCAAGCCAAATTAACAGTGGGATCCAACTTCACAGTCTGCGCGGAGCCTTAGAAGGATTAGGCTTCTCGAGTGACTGGAATGAAGAAACAGTGTGAGTGCGGCTGTCAGCCCGCGCCTGCTATTCAAAGCCCAAATTCATTTTTGTATCAAGGGTGACCCTCCGCAGCCGAGACTCCCCCCCCGCCAGACCCCAACAAGTCAACTTTTCTTTTCATTTACAGAAAAAGCTACAAAATTCTCATTAAAAAAAGGAAGACCCCGGCTAAGTCACGCGTGAGGCCGAACACTTCGGCGGTAAGGAAACCGTGTAAGGAATAATGAACGCTGAGGAATAAATGGAAAGCGAGACGTTACGGGTATACGGAATTGGTTCTGCTAATGGCGCGAAGAGGTCATCAGAAGCCGGAGCACTCCTCCGCTCTCCGTGTGCCGAGCCGTTGTGCATGGCCAGTCTCTGACAGCTCGGATAAAGGAAACGCTGACTCAGCCGAAGCTCCGCTGTCGAAGACTTTCATTAATATCACATAAAGGATTGAGGGGAAAAAAACTGCCGCTTCCGAGTTATTCTTGGGAGTCCGGGGGAATGTTACATGTGAGAGTTAATGGTTTCCAGTCCTGGTGCGAGTCACTCAGACCTTTGTGTTCCCATATGGAGGTCATTACTCCGCTCTGAAAAGCCGAGAGAAAATTCTACACGTGTACATAGAATGTATTTAGGCAGAATTTTGGCTTTGGACGACCTCGGCAAAAGCTATGAGAAAGTTTTGTATCTCCAACAGCCCATAGGGTTCCATTGGATGCCAGATATGGAGGTGTCAACATGTGTCACGGGTGACAGACAGTCATATGGTTTCTGGCAATAGATGGTCACAGCATTTGGCTGCGCAAAATGATCCCTGACTTTCTATTGTACTAGGTAGCTTTCCTGCTGGGTTTTCAGCTCTTCCCCTTTAGGACCCAGTGGAGCTCTCCTTCCAAGCACCTGCTGATCAGTATTCCCTTGGGGCTTAAATCCTCCCATCTTCCCTGGACTGGTGCTGGTGATATTATACAGTTTATTAAAGCCCTGGGTGCAAGCAGGAGGCTTGTACTCCTCTGTGGTATCGTTGCTGAAACCTTGCTGAACTTCTACCTGAGTCATCTGTAGATAAGTAGTTCATACATTTTCCCTCTGTGTGTTCTCCTTGTGTCGTCTTTAGTGTTTATTGGGGTTGATGAAGAGCTCAACCCATTCGTTCCCTATTTAGGGTCCAGCACTAGGGATACCGAGGGTCAGATATCCGGCTCGGTGCATAGGTACGGAACTTATCTAAAGTGGTGAAGGACACCAGGGACCAGTAGTAAGTTTTGTCAGGGGCAGGGGTGGATTGATTGTGGTGGCAGGGATCGCAACTGCAACTGGGCCGGGGGGGGAGGTGGCCCCTGTACTGCAATAGACACTGCCGGATAAACAGAAGCCGGCAGCCTTCATCTGTGTCCCAGTGACTGAGGGCGGCGCATGGCAATAAATTCATGCGTTGCGACACCAATGAAAGTTGCCGGCCATTGTGCGCTGACTACACCGGAGAATGCACGATGTGGGAGCCAGGGACGGCGAGTACAATGTTGTTGTTTTTTGCATTAGACAGAATGAAGACATATTTACCAGGATGTGGACATATATACCAAGAGGTGGACAGTAGATACCAGGAAAGGGACAGTATATACCAGGAGGGGCACAGCAGGGGGACAGTATACACCAGTAGGGCCCCAGGAGGGAGACAGTAGATACACGGAGGGAGGCAGTATATACCAGAAGGGGGACAGTATATACCAGGAGGGGCCCAGGAGGGGGACATACTGTATATACCAGGGTGGGTACATTTTTACCAGGATGGGGTTACATATACACCAGGATGTGGGCTATAATGGGGAACATATATACTAGGATGGGGGACATATATGCCAGGATGGGGGGCATATATACCAGGGCTAGGGATATATTTATGTGGAAGGAGCCCAGGATGGGGGACATTAAAACAGGGTGGGACAAAAAAAAAAAAAAAGCGATTTGGGCACTGGAAACGTTGGTATGTAGGCTATAGATAATGAGTTCCACGATGCACACAATTACATTTATTTTTTTAGCCTTTTTACTGCATTTTACATAATTTTGCTGACATCTGATAATCCAGAATATTTGATAATCCAGCACCTATAATCCCGCACCCGGCCAGTTAAGGGCTCCAGACTTATTCCTTTGTGGTCGAGTTCTTAATCAGAACGGGCGACTGACAAGATCAAAAAGCGGCAGCACAAAAAGGAGATAAGCGGCAGGGGACGCGCGGGAGCGACGGTTCTCGGAAACATTGACATGACAGCTTCTTTACTTGCTCGGGCTGAATGTGGATTTTTTGCTTTATATAAGGCTCCCATTAAATCTCCGCTCTCAGATCTGCAGCTCCTGGAATTTCAATTTGAAATTGGATTTCCAATTCTTTCCACTTTGCAAAGAGTAAAAGCAAAAGCTGCAGAGAGTCAGCGCCCAGCTGTGTGACTCCAGCTACACTCACCGACAGGAGCGCGGACTTAACCCCTTCTGCTGCCTCACCATAGAGTCACCCTAACAGTAATACTCATATATATATTTTTCCAGATTTCGACTTCCTGTCATTCAATAGCAATCGTTATTGTTTATCTGCAGGGGATTAAAATCTGTCCCAGTCAAATGATAGACACAGGTGCAGGGCGTGATACTATAATAGGATCACACCTCATTTATAAGACGGTGATCCTTTAATAGGACAAAGTAATTGCAGGTCTGTGCTGGTACATTATTTACATTACATTGCTTATCCCATATTATACTCCAGAGCTGCACTCACTATTCTGCTGGTGCAGTCGCTGTGTATATACATTACATTACTGATCCTGAGTTACCTCCTGTATTATACTCCAGAGCTGCACTCTCTATTCTGCTGGTGCAGTCACTGTGTACATACATTACATTACTGATCCTGAGTTACATCCTGTATTATACTCCAGAGCTGCACTCTCTATTCTGCTGGTGCAGTCACTGTGTACATACATTACATTACTGATCCTGAGTTACCTCCTGTATTATACTCCAGAGCTGCACTCACTATTCTGCTGGTGTAGTCACTGTGTACATACATTACATTACTGATCCAGAGTTACTTCCTGTATTATACTCCAGAGCTGCACTCACTATTCTGCTGGTGCAGTCACTGTGTACATACATTACATTACTGATCCAGAGTTACTTCCTGTATTATACTCCAGAGCTGCACTCACTATTCTGCTGGTGCAGTCACTGTGTATATACATTACTGATCCTGAGTTACCTCCTGTATTATACACTAGAGCTGCACTCACTATTCTGCTGGTGCAGTCACTGTGTACATACATTACATTACTGATCCTGAGTTACATCCTGTATTATACTCCAGAGCTGCATTCACTATTCTGCTGGTGCAGTCACTGTGTACATACATTACATTACGGATCCTGAGCTACCTCCTGTATTATACTCCAGAGCTGCACTCACTATTCTGCTGGTGTAGTCACTGTGTACATACATTACATTACTGATCCTGAGTTACATCCTGTATTATACTCCAGAGCTGCATTCACTATTCTGCTGGTGCAGTCACTGTGTACATACATTACATTACTGATCCTGAGTTACATCCTGTATTATACTCCAGAGCTGCACTCACTATTCTGCTGGTGCAGTCACTGTGTACATACATTACATTACTGATCCTGAGTTACCTCCTGTATTATACTCCAGAGCTGCACTCACTATTCTGCTGGTGCAGTCACTGTGTACATACATTACATTACTGATCCTGAGTTACTTCCTGTATTATACACTAGAGCTGCACTCACTATTCTGCTGGTGCAGTCACTGTGTATATACATTACTGATCCTGAGTTACATCCTGGATTATACTCCAGAGCTGCACTCACTATTCTGCTGGTGCAGTCACTGTGTACATACATTACATTACGGATCCTGAGCTACCTCCTGTATTATACTCCAGAGCTGCACTCACTATTCTGCTGGTGTAGTCACTGTGTACATACATTACATTACTGATCCTGAATTACATCCTGTATTATACTCCAGAGCTGCACTCACTATTCTGCTGGTGCAGTCACTGTGTATATACATTACTGATCCTGAGTTACCTCCTGTATTATACACTAGAGCTGCACTCACTATTCTGCTGGTGCAGTCACTGTGTATATACATTACTGATCCTGAGTTACATCCTGGATTATACTCCAGAGCTGCACTCACTATTCTGCTGGTGCAGTCACTGTGTACATACATTACGGATCCTGAGCTACCTCCTGTATTATACTCCAGAGCTGCACTCACTATTCTGCTGGTGCAGTCACTGTGTACATACATTACATTACTGATCCTGAGTTACATCCTGTATTATACTCCAGAGCTGCACTCACTATTCTGCTGGTGCAGTCACTGTGTACATACATTACTGATCCTGAGTTACATCCTGTATTATACTCCAGAGCTGCACTCACTATTCTGCTGATGCAGTCACTGTGTACATACATTACTGATCCTGAGTTACATCATGTATTATCCTCCAGAGCTGCACTCACTATTCTGCTGGTGCAGTCACTGTGTATATACATTACTGATCCTGAGTTACATCCTGGATTATACTCCAGAGCTGCACTCACTATTCTGCTGGTGCAGTCACTGTGTACATACATTACATTACTGATCCTGAGTTACATCCTGTATTATACTCCAGAGCTGCACTCACTATTCTGCTGGTGCAGTCACTGTGTACATACATTAGTGATCCTGAGTTACATCCTGTATTATACTCCAGAGCTGCACTCACTATTCTGCTGGTGCAGTCACTGTGTACATACATTAGTGATCCTGAGTTACATCCTGTATTATACTCCAGAGCTGCACTCACTATTCTGCTGGTGCAGTCACTGTGTACATACATTACTGATCCTGAGTTACATCCTGTATTATACTCCAGAGCTGCACTCACTATTCTGCTGATGCAGTCACTGTGTACATACATTACTGATCCTGAGTTACATCATGTATTATCCTCCAGAGCTGCACTCACTATTCTGCTGGTGCAGTCACTGTGTATATACATTACTGATCCTGAGTTACATCCTGGATTATACTCCAGAGCTGCACTCACTATTCTGCTGGTGCAGTCACTGTGTACATACATTACATTACTGATCCTGAGTTACATCCTGTATTATACTCCAGAGCTGCACTCACTATTCTGCTGGTGCAGTCACTGTGTACATACATTAGTGATCCTGAGTTACATCCTGTATTATACTCCAGAGCTGCACTCACTATTCTGCTGGTGCAGTCACTGTGTACATACATTAGTGATCCTGAGTTACATCCTGTATTATACTCCAGAGCTGCACTCACTATTCTGCTGGTGCAGTCACTGTGTACATACATTACATTACTGATCCTGAGTTACATCCTGTATTATACTCCAGAGCTGCACTCACTATTCTGCTGGTGCAGTCACTGTGTACATACATTAGTGATCCTGAGTTACATCCTGTATTATACTCCAGAGCTGCACTCACTATTCTGCTGGTGCAGTCACTGTGTACATACATTAGTGATCCTGAGTTACATCCTGTATTATACTCCAGAGCTGCACTCACTATTCTGCTGGTGCAGTCACTGTGTACATACATTACTGATCCTGAGTTAGATCCTGTATTATACTCCAGAGCTGCGCTCACTATTCTGCTGGTGGAGTGATTACATTCCTTATCCCGCACGGCTCTGGAGCTACTTTCTCCATATTTTCAGGCAATCTTCATGGTGAGTAAGTGCTCGTCAGCGGAGTCTTTGATGGGTGAACAGTCGTGTCGTAACATTCACAAATATTTATGTAAACCTTTCCGTACAGGAATGTGCGGCCTGTCATATCCCCGGGGGACAGTATTCACCTTTGCTCTCTGCACTTCCTCCTGTGCTGATTAGTTGTCACTTTCCTGATTTAAAGGCACAGTACCCCATTTATCCCATCACTCTCCTTTACACCTTTGTGCTGCACAATATTAATATATTGGACTCCTCTATCTTTAGCTTTTCCTTCATATTTGACTTATTTCTTAGGTACCAATATGTACTGCTTTTTCCAGGGGGTGAACATACTTCTTGCATATTTAGTGGATCCCTCCAGTCTTGAATATCATACACGGGCAGCCATTCACCAAGGCGAATATGTAATACCTCATTCCCCCTGCAGAGGCGCTGTAGGAGAAATGTCTCGCTGGCCTTGGCTTCCCGTGGCGAGGAACCCAATGAGATCAGGTAATAGGAGAGGGCGGTCTTAAAGGGGTATTCCAGTCTACAAAAAGGATGGTCTTGCTGTGCTTGGTTACCTCCATGAGGCTCTGACGACACATTTTTGTACGTTTTTACACATGTACAACCCGTCTCCATTGACAGAACTATGAGTGATGTGAATATTTTTGTTTTCTCACCCAATATGCTCCTTAAATAGAAATTTTGGAAAGACCCCTTTAAGCCGCCCCGTCCCCCAGCCTCCCCCCTCCGTCACTGGTATTTTATCCTGGACTATTTCAGACATAGGAAAAGCAATAATAAAAAAAGGGCATAATATGCCAGGAATACCGGGCGTCGGCGAAGCCTCTGTACAATACAAACCTCTCGTGAGGGCGGATAAATATTCAGCTTCAATGAAACTCTGGAGTGAGTGATTACTGCGCCCCAGCCCCACGGGAGCGGAACAAGATGGATGGGACCAATCATATATATCCTTAAAGGTTATTAACGGTAAGTAAAATGCTGAAGACAGCGCCAAGCATCAGCCGACTCCGGTGAGTAAAAGATCTAATCAGCAGAGAGCAAGCGCAGCCGTCTACAACACTGCACCATATGCGTCTACAAAGAACAATACGAAGACGGATGCAAATGGGACCCAGAACATGAATGGATGACAATGTGCTACATTTCCTAGTTCTCACAGTTGGTTCTATTGCAAACCACCTAAATATATGCACCCTGGATACACTCAGACTTCCCATCCAGCCTGTATTACTGAGAGAGAAGCATATGTCACATCCAGCCTGTATTACTGAGAGAGAAACATACGGCACATCCAGCCTGTATTACTGAGAGAGAAACATACGGCACATCCAGCCTATATTACTGAGAGAGACACACAGAGCTCACATCCAGCCTATATTACTGGGAGATTCACAAAGAGTTCACATCCAGCCTATAATTACTAGGAGACACACATCCAGCCTGTATTACTGAGAGAGACATAGACCTCACATACAGCCTATATTACTAGGAGAGATACACAGTGCTCACATCCAGCCTGTATTACTGAGAGAGACATAGACCTCACATCCAGCCTATATTACCGAGAGAGACACACAGAGCTCACATCCAGCCTATATTACTGGGAGAGACACACAGAGCTCACATCCAGTCTATATTACTGAGACACACAGACCTCATATCCAGCCTATATTACTGGGAGAGACACTCCTACAATAAAAAGATGCCACTTAGAACAGGATACAATCCTATATGAAAAACTATGCAGTTGTCTAAATAGTCTTCATTAAAAAATAAATAAATGTACCAATTTGCTGCTGCAGAGTGTCTCTAAGTCCTTTATCTAGGTCAGTAATTTGCATCATATCACTTGCTCCTGGTTCTGATGGCTTTTTATCCACTCCCTTTTCTCAGTGTTAGAAGTAGCAGGAGACAGGTTGTACACTGATCATCACAATGTAGAGAGGGGAGAAAGCGTGGAGAAGGCAGAAAGCGTGGACAGGGGAGAAAGCGTGGACAGGGGAGAAAGCGTGGACAGGGGAGAAAGCGTGGACAGGGGAGAAAGCGTGGACAGGGGAGAAAGCGTGGACAGGGGAGAAAGCGTGGACAGGGGAGAAAGCGTGGACAGGGAAGAAAGCGTGGACAGGGGAGAAAGCGTGGACAGGGGAGAAAGCGTGGACAGGGAAGAAAGCGTGGACAGGGGAGAAAGCGTGGACAGGGGAGAAAGCGTGGACAGGGGAGAAAGCGTGGACAGTATCATTGAAGATGCTGCACTGATCACTATAATATGGACAGGGGAAAAAGCAAGTTCAGTCTCAGGGAAGGTTGTATACTGATCACCATAATTTGGATGCAGAGAAAGCGTGGACAGGGGAGAAAGGTTGCACAATCTCAGGGAAGGTTGTACACTGATCACCTGTGGACAGCGGAGAAAGTATGTACAGTCTCAGGGAAGCATGTACACTGATCACATGTGGACAGGAGAGAAAGCATGTACAGTCTCAGGCAAGATTGTACACTGATCGCATGCGGACAGGAAGTAAAGCATATACAGTCTCAGGGAAGTTGTACACTGATCCCAACAATGTGAACAGGGGAGAAAGCATGCACAGTCTCAGTGAAGGTTGTACAATGATTTGTTGTGAATACATTTGAATTAGATTCCAGTTTGGGGCTCCCTCTTATGGTCAGTGTTGGTAGTGAAGTTGGCTTGCAGAATAGAAACCAGATAGCTGGGGAGGATTGGCAATCAGGGTGTTCTGACTGGGCCTATATAACTGAGTAGTGTTCTCTTGTTCCTTGCCGGTGCTCAATGTATCTCCTATGTGCTAAGGACATTCTGAAACCAGCTCTTTTCTCTATGTCTACTAGAACTCCTCTCAGATAAGTTGGTCTTTGTACCTCTGCTTATGGTTTCCACGTTCTTGTTATTTTGCCTGTGTGGAGTTCTTGATGGAGTTGGATCATTTCCTGCTGGGAGTATCTGTGTGCTATGTATTGTGTTTTGTCATGCTTGGTACAAAATTCAGTCCCTCTATATCAGTGTTTTTCTTGGATCCCAGTAACACCAGAGTACTGATATAGTGGGGGAGAGGCCGTGTAGGCTCAGTATTGTTCCATATCAGGCGTGCTGGTATTTACTAGGCTTTTTACGGCTGCAGTCAGTGCTCTTTCCTATCCTTTCCTATGCAGATAGTTTGGGGCTCATCTTTGCTGAATCTATTCTCTAGCTACGTATTGTGTTTTCTTATATCACCGTAGTCTTTACATGTGGGGAGCTATCTATATCTTTGGAAACTACTCAGAGGCAGATTAGCTTTTCTAATATTTCTCTCTGTAAGAATATTTAGTTCTCAGGCTGTCGAGGCAACCAGGTCATTGTAGGCTCGTCCCACGGCTACTTCTAGTTGTGTGTCAGTATTAGGTCTGCAGTTTGTTAAGGTTCCAGCCACTCTGGTTATTTTTTGGGTTCCAAGTTTTTGTCCTTTTTCTGATCCTCCTCGGTCACTGAATCATAACACTGATTACCATAATGTGGACAGGGGGGGAGAAAGCATTTACAGTCTCAGGGAAGGTTGTACACTGATTATCACAATGTGGACAGGGGGGAGAAAGCATGTACAGTCTCAGGGAGGGCAAAGGCTCTTGATAAAATAGACTGAAAATATTTGCAATTGTTTTAACTAAAGGCATCTACGAATATCTGTAAAAAAATAAAATTTCCCTATGTCTAATGAATCTATAGCCTTGAAGAAATGGGTGAAAACATTAGTTATAAAATATGTAAGGTGTATAAAAAAAGAAAAAAGAAAAAAAAAAAAAAAATTATATATATATATATATATATATATATATATATATATATATATATATATATATATATATATATATATATATATATATATATATATATATATATATATATATATATATATATATATATATATATATATATATATATATATATATATATATATATATATATATATATATATATATATATATATATATATTTCAGATTTTGTTTAGGGATTATGTGGCCCACTTATCTATATTAGTAAAGCCTACCAGAAACAACATCGTTCTGCCACTTGGGGAAAGTCATGTATTGGGGGGGGGGGGGGGATCATCATAGAACAGCTTATTGATACCTGTATTATTAACTATATTAAAATCTCTTGGAATTTCGCGGCAATTATCTAGATTACTAAAGCCTTAGATCTATGGCATTACTTGAAAACACCAGAAATGACATAGTACTGCTGCTATGTACTATGGAGCAGCCGACAGTCAATATGTAGTAATAAAAGAGCCAAACTTTGACTATAGGCTATGGACCAGCAAATGACAGCAATGACGGTATTTTAAGAATTCTCAAGACTACATAGCTAGGGCTTTAGTAATATAGATAATTATGGCAACATCTTCCCAGGGAACTCAATAAGGTAAGTAACAAATATCAAGGAGCTATTGTCATGAAGTGTAAGGGGGTAACCGGGGGCCTAGACTGGCCCCCAGAGTAGGAGGGTCCTGGCTGTCTCTCATCCCAGAGGTACTTCTGATGGTGAAGAGGTCTGGACCCCCTACCTAGCCCTGCTCCTTGCCAGCCCTACTCTAATACCCCCTCTTCCGCCATCCCAGGGTTCAACCCACACAAAAAAACAAATGGGGAAACCAAAACACTAACACACAGCAATCACACACAGAGGTATTGGATAATACATGATCAGGAGGAAATAAAGAGCTGGGAGGAAATAAACAGCAGAGAAGAAAATTCCCAATCTTAAAAAGGGAGGGAGAAGATGTGAAAGGTTTCTTATAACATGTGATCCTAAAGGTAATCAGCAGGCTAGGAGACAATAGCCTCTACCAGCCCGGTCAATAATGAGCACACAGCTAGTCGATGTCTGAGCCTGCCTGTGCAACTCAGAAGCACCAGAAAAACCATAATATGGACTGTCAGAGCCTGTGGTGTGAACAGTGCCAGATACCACCATGACACTCGGCAAGTTTTGAGACAAACGCAGTGTGACCATTGCAGTAGCAATGCTTCTAGTGGTAAAGCCATATCATTTCTGGTAGGCTTTAGTAATATAGATACCGGAAATTACTATGACATCTTCCCAAAAAATGTAACAACAATATAGTAATGAGTCAAATTTTGACTATACCACCAGCACAATATAACAGTATTGCCCTTAGTGGCACTACTATGTTATTTCTGGTATTTTCAGGTAATATTACATATCTAAGGCTGTAGTAATATAGATAATTATAATGACATCTTTACAGAGAATTTAGTATAGTAATTAACATAGTTATCATGAGCCATACTGTGACTATCCCCGTACAGCAGCATTGTACCTTGTGAGACAACTATGTAATTTCTGGAAGGCTTTAAGGCGGCGTTACACGCTATGATATATCGTGCGATCGCACCTGCCCTCGTCGTTTGTGCGTCACAGGCAATTTGTTGCCCGTGGCGCACAATGTCGTTAACCCCCGTCACACGTACTTACCTCCCTAACGACCTCGCTTTGGGCGGCGAACATCCTCTTCCTGAAGGAGGAGGGACGTTCGGCGTCACAGCGACATCACACAACGGCCACCCAAATGAAGCGAAGGGGCGGAGATGAGCGGCCGGAACAACCCGCCCACCTACTTTCTTCCTCATTGCCGGTGGGATGCAGGTAAGCTGTGTTAGTCGTTCCCGGGGTGTCACACATAGCGATGTGTACTGTCTCAGGAATGACGAACAACCGGCGCACAGAAGGAGGAACGACATTATGAAAATGAACGACGTGTCAACGAGCAACGATAAGGTGAGTATTTTTGCTTGTTCACAGTCGTTCGGTGGTGTCACACGCTACGATATCTCTAACGATGCCGGATGTGCGTCACGAATTCTGTGACCCCGGCGATATATCGTTAGATATATCGTAGCGTGTGACGGGGCCTTTAGTAATACAGACAATTACTGAGCAAGCTTTTCAGAGATATACTTATAGCAATTACAGAGCGGCATAGTGACCATTGCCTCTCGTGGCATAAAAATGTAATTTCTGGTATTTTTGGAATTTACATCAAATACCACCAATCTAAGGCTTTAGTAATATGATAGCTAGAGTGACATATTGACAGAGATTATAGAGAATATCATTTCTAGCAGTTTTTAGTAATACAGATAATTACTCTGTCATATTCCCAAACAAAATTGAAATACAGTGAATAATATAGTAATAAGTCACCAATGACCTACTAACTGCCAAAACCAAGCAACACTACTCTGTCCTCCTCCTGGACCTGTCCTCTCCCTTCGACACAGTAGACCATTCCCTCCTATTACAGATTCTCTCCTCTCTGGGCATCACAGACTTGGCCCTATCTTGGATCTCTTCATACCTAACCGACCGAACTTTCAGCGTCTCCCACTCTCACACCACCCTCTATCTGTTGGTGTCCCCCAAGGTTCAGACCCTTGCTGTTCTCCATCTACACCTTCGGCCTGGGACAGCTCAGAGTCCCACGGCTTTCAGTATCATCTCTATACCGATGACACACAGATCTACCTCTCTGGACCTGACATTACCTCCTTATTAACCAAAATCTCACAATGTCTGTCTGCTATTTCATCCTTCTTCTCTGCGCGATTCCTAAAGCTTGACATGGACAAAACTGAATTCATTGTCTTTCCTCCTCCTCATTCAACTCCTCCACCAAGCCTATCCAACAAAGTTGATGGCTGCTCACTCTCCCCAGTCTCACAAGCTCATTACCTCAGAGTAACCCTCGACTCTGCTTTATCCTTCAAGCCGCACATCCAAGCCCTCTTAACCTCATGCCGACTACAACTCAAAAATATCTCCCGGATCCATGCCTTCCTTAACCAAGAATAAGCAAAAACACTAGTGCATGCCCTCATCATCTCCTGCCTCGACTACTGCAACCTCCTGCTCTCTGGCCTCCCTTCCAACACTCTTGCACCCCTCCAATCTTTCCTAAACTCTGCGGCCCACTTAATCCACCTCTCCCTTCGCCATTCCCCAGCCTCACCTCTCTGCCAATCCCTTCACTGGCTTCCCATCGCCCCCAGGGACTCCAGTTCAAAACATTAACCATGACCTACAAAGCCATAGACAACCTGTCTCCTCCATACATCTGTGACCTATTCTCCCGGCACCTACCTGCATGCAACCTCAGATCCTCACAAGATCTCCTTCTCTACTCCTCTCTTATCTCCTCTTCCCACAATCGTATACAAGATTTCTCCCGTACCTCCCCCATACTCTGGAACACTCTACCCCATAATATAAGACACTCACCTACCATGAAAAGCTTCAAGAGGAACCTGAAGACCCAGCACTTCTGACAAGCCTACAACCTACAATAACCCTCAGTCCAGTACACCACTGCGCAACCAGCCCTGCCCTCACCTATTGTACTCTCACCCATTCCTTGTAGACTGTGAGCCCTCGCGGGCAGGGTCCTCTCTCCTCCTGTACCCGTCGATTTTGTACTGTTATTGGTTGTTGCACTAGTTTATGTATACCCTTTTCACTTATAAAGCGCCATGGAATAAGTGGCGTAAGAATAATAATAATAATAATAATAATAATAATAATAATAATAATAATAAAAAGATTCAAACTGTGACAATATCCATTCACATGACAACAGAGGTGCTAAATAATTTCTGGTATTTTTGGAATTTTTTAACTAACATAATATATCTGGGGCTTTAGTAATATAGATAATTAAGGTGACATACTCTAATATTCTTAATAAGGTTACTAAAGAGCTATACTGTGATAATGAACCAATACATGACAGCAGCAAATCCTCTAGAGGTAGACCCATACAATTAATGGTAGGTTTTAATAATATAGATAATTACTATGACATTGTCCTAAAAATTGCAATATAGTGAATAATATATATATTGACACCTTTTAAGATGAATAATAAAAAAAAAAAATTTAAGTGCCCATCAGGAACCATTGCTCCTCCTGGCACAATTACATAATTTCTGGTAATTTAGCAATTTTCAAACAACACTACAGATCAGAGGCTTTAGTAATATAGACAATTACTGTGATTTATTGCCACTGTAGTGAATATGGTAATAAATGAGTCAAAACTGACAACGCAGCACATCACAGCATACCTGCCTCTAGAGACAAAACATTGCAATTTCTGGCATTTTTGGTATTTTAAACAAACACTTCAGATCTGAGGCGTTAGTAATATAGATAAATACGGCGACATCTTCCCAGAGATATAAGTTTCATTGTATATTTAAGGCATGGCTTTTGTCGGCATACACCACTAAAATCCATTGGCTTTACAGAAGGCTGCCTGACCTCTCTGTCATCCCAACCTTGATGGATGTGTGATTCCGCAGGGTGCTCTGGGTCTTCTCATTTTGTGTTTATATAACCTCTCCTGTGCACTGTCCCAAGTCTCCTCCTAAGATCAGACTGAAGACGATTTTACGCCTGCCGGGTTTTACAATCCATGAAAGGTTAAAGGCAGTGGCGTAACTAGAGTTGGATGGGCCCCGGTGCAAAGTTTAGACCTGGGCCCCCCCTCCACATACACAGACACTTGGGGTAAGGCATACCTCCCAACTTTCAAAGAAGGAAAAGAAGGATAAAGTTTGCGGCGCGCGTAGTTTTTAGGCCACGCCCCCTAACCACACCCATTTCACAGTCACGCCCATATCCACTCCCCATCCACACCCATTCAGCATGGACACGCAGGCAGCCGGCGGGCCTCCAGCATGGACACGCAGGCAGCCGGCGGGCCTCCAGCATGGACACGCAGGCAGCCGGCGGGCCTCCAGCATGGACACGCAGGCAGCCGGCGGGCCTCCAGCATGGACACGCAGGCAGCCGGCGGGCCTCCAGCATGGACACGCAGGCAGCCGGCGGGCCTCCAGCATGGACACGCAGGCAGCCGGCGGGCCTCCAGCATGGACACGCAGGCAGCCGGCGGGCCTCCAGAATGGACACGCAGGGAGCCACAGTGAGGCGGCCGGTCGCCCACACAGTGAGGTGGCCGGTCGCCTTCACAGACAGGCGGCAGGGGGGCGCCCGCACAGACAGGCGGCAGGGGGGCGCCCGCACAGACAGGCGGCAGGGGGGCGCCCGCACAGACAGGCGGCCGGGGGGCGCCCACACAGACAGGCAGCCGGGGGGCGCCCGCACAGAAAGGCGGCCGGCCGACCGCACAGACAGGCGGCCGGCCGACCGCACAGAGAGGCTCCGGCCGGGGGTGAGGGGGGGGGAGGGAGGGAAATCAGCGCTGGGGAGATTTTACTGTACCAGCAGCAGCACAGGCAGCGCTCCTCTCTGTTATGCCACGTCTACTGGGATGGTAGGAGGGAAAAGCAGGGAGGCGGAGAGAGAGTGGGTGGGCGGAGCCCGGGAGCCGGCCGTCCCGATCGTGGCAACGGGACAAACAACGTAAAGCGTGAAAGTCCCGCTGTATCCGGGACGGTTGGGAGGTATGGGGTAAGGGATAATGACACTGACACTCGGGGTACAGGATAATGACGCTGACACTTGGCTCTCACCCACAGCACCCTGAAATCCCTCTATCAGCACCCAGCTTTCCTATGTTCTGATATTTATCTTGTCCTCAGCACCCAGCTTTCCCATATCAGAGCATGAGAAAGCTGGGTGCTGAGAGATGTATATCAGAACATGGGAAAGCTGGGTGCTGAGAGATGTATATCAGAACATGGGAAAGCTGGGTGCTGAGAGATGTATATCAGAACATGGGAAAGCTGGGTGCTGAGAGATGTATAGCAGAGCATGGGAAAGTTGGCTGCTGAGGGAAAGAGCCTTTTTCCCTCAGCACAAAACATTTCCATCCCATACTTGTATCTTTGTCCCCCCTGTATAAAGTTCTCAAAATACTATAACAGCCCCCACATAGCCTTCCAAATAATTGTATAAAGGGTCTCACATAACCCTTCATATATTAGAATGCAGATACATAGCCCTCCATATATTATAATGCACCCCCATAATCCTCCATGTATAAAGTAGCCCTTCAATTATAATGCATTTCCCATAGTTCTCCATGTATTAAAATTCACCCCATAGTTCTCCATATATTATACTGCACCACATAGTCCTCCATGTTTTATAATGCACCCCCACAGACCATGTATAAGGTAGCCTCCATAGTCCTCCATATATTATAATGCAGCCCCCATAGTCCTATATGTATTATAATCCAGCCCCATCAATTTTCATATTGTATTATGCAGCCCCATACTCCTCCATGTATAATGTACCCCTAGTCCATGTATAAGGTGTCCTTCATGTTTTTTATGCAGTCCCATAGACCTCCATGTGTCATGCAGCCAGCCACCCCAGGGCCTCCATGTGTCATGCAGCCAGGCCCCTCCAGGGCCTCCATGTGTCATGCAGCCAGGCCCTCAGGCCTCCATGTCATGCAGCCAGGACCCTCCAGGCATCCATGTGTAATGCAGCCAGGCCCCTCCAGGGCCTCCATGTGTCATGCAGCCAGGCCCTCAGGCCTCCATGTCATGCAGCCAGGACCCTCCAGGCATCCATGTGTAATGCAGCCAGGCCCCTCCAGGCCTCCATGTGTCATGCAGCCAGGCCCCTCCAGGCCTCCATGTGTCATGCAGCCAGGCCCCTCCAGGCCTCCATGTGTCATGCAGCCAGGCCCCTCCAGGCCTCCATGTGTCATGCAGCCAGGCCCCTCCAGGCCTCCATGTGTCATGCAGCCAGGCCCCTCCAGGCCTCCATGTGTCATGCAGCCAGCCACCCCAGGGCCTCCATGTGTCATGCAGCCAGCCACCCCAGGCCCTCCATGTGTCATGCAGCCAGGCCCCCAGGCCTCCATGTCATGCAGCCAGGACCCTCCAGGCCTCCATGTCATGCAGCCAGGCCCCTCCAGGCCTCCATGTGTCATGCAGCCAGCCACCCCAGGGCCTCCATGTGTCATGCAGCCAGCCACCCCAGGCCCTCCATGTGTCATGCAGCCAGGCCCCCAGGCCTCCATGTCATGCAGCCAGGACCCTCCAGGCCTCCATGTCATGCAGCCAGGCCCCTCCAGGCCTCCATGTGTCATGCAGCAAGGCCCCTCCAGGCTTCCATGTGTCATGCAGCCAGGCCCCTCCAGGCCTCCATGTCATGCAGCCAGGCCCCTCCAGGCCTCCATGTGTCATGAAGCAAGGCCCCTCCAGGCCTCCATGTGTCATGCAGCAAGGCCCCTCCAGGCCTCCATGTGTCATGCAGCCAGGCCCCTCCAGGCCTCCATGTGTCATGCAGCCAGGCCCCTCCAGGCCTCCATGTGTCATGCAGCCAGGCCCCTCCAGGCCTCCATGTGTCATGCAGCAAGGCCCCTCCAGGCCTCCATGTGTCATGCAGCAAGGCCCCTCCAGGCCTCCATGTGTCATGGAGCCAGCAAAATAAAAAAACAAGTACCTCTCTTCTCCTTTTGACCCCTGCAACCACGGTAGTTATGACCCTGCCCCCATATGTCACACACACTGCTCCCCATACAGCCTGCACCCCCCATAGCACACACACTACACCCCCATATGTCACACACCCTGCCCCACATATCTCACCCTGCCTGTACCCCAACTTACCCCTCTCAAACACTCTGCACCCCTTCACATCCTTCTGTCACAGTCTGCAGCCCTCATATGCCACTCACCCTGCACTCCCCTCCCCCTCGTGCCCCCTCTTTTCTCATTACCAGTCATCATGTGTCCATGTCTCCTTCAGGAATCCGTATCTTCTGATGCTTTCTGCCCGGCAATCCTGTGTCTCCTCCCACACACTCACATGGGCATGACATCATCGCAGGTCCTGGAAGGATGGATTTCGTCTGCTGTGCAGGAGCGCTTCTGCTCTGCCGCAGCTCAGAAACGCCTGGTGGGTCTCTCCAGGTCAGGGGGCCCCTCTGCCCCCTGCTGACACCGGGCCCCCTGACTCACAGGCCGGCCCCCTGGCGGTCGCGTAGTCGGCCACTACACAGCGCATCTCCTCTGTTACAGAGAGGAGCCGGCTGTGCAGAGCGGCTGCCGGGCCCCTAAAACCCTGCGGGCCCGGTCGCAGTGGCGACCGCTGCGACCGCGGTCGTTACGCCCCTGGTTAAAGGCCCAAGTACAAATGTTGGATGACACCATCTGGAGCCTGGCTCATGTTTTATGTCGGGGGCAGTAAAACTTTTTGATGATCTGCTATGTAACTTTTATCTCCGAGTGGCAGGAAGGACTTCTAGATCATACAATGAACAGAAAAAGTCGACTATTTCAATCCAAAAAATCCCATCCTGGAACTTTTTGGGAATTCTATTTTTAATGCCCTCTAAAATGAAAAAAATCCAATCCCGGAACTTTTTTGGAATTCTATTTTTCATTTCCTCTAAAATCCAAAAATTCCAGTCCTGGATCTTTTTTGGAATTCTATTTTTCATTTCCTCTAAAATCCAAAAATTCCAGTCCTGGATCTTTTTTGGAATTCTATTTTTCATACCCTCTAAAATCCAAAAATTCCAGTCCTGGATCTTTTTTGGAATTCTATTTTTCATACCCTCTAAAATCCAAAAATTCCAGTCCTGGATCTTTTTTGGAATTCTATTTTTAATGCCTTCTAAAATCCCAAAATTCCAATCCCGTAATTTTTTTGGAATTCTATTTTTAATGCTCTCTAAAATCCAAAAATAACAGTCCTGGAACGCTTTTGGAATTCTATTTTTAATGCCTTCTAAAATCCAAAAATCCCATCCTGGATCTTTTTTGGAATTCTATTTTTAATACCCTCTAAAATCCAAAAATTCCAGTCCTGGAACGCTTTTGGAATTCTATTTTTTATGCCTTCTAAAATCCAAAAATCCTAGTCCTGGATCTTTTTTGGAATTCTATTTTTAATACCCTCTAAAATCCAAAAATTCTAGTCCTGGAACTTTTTTGGAATTCTATTTTTTATGCCTTCTAAAATCCAAAAATCCTAGTCCTGGAACGTTTTTGTTTTTTTTTTTATTTCCATTCTTCAATTTTTATCTCTATCTTTTCCTGAGAAAAGTTGGGTGTCAACTAATGTAGTTAGCCAGCTATGCAGCTCTACAGGAAATCTATCACCCAGCTTTCTCAGGTTCCTGAATGGTTAATATGACTAGTTATACTAAAATGGCAGGGACTTATAGAAAATAAGCCAGGTATCTTATTCTCCTATTTTAGAAACAAGATGGGAACTAGAACAGCTTTTCGAAAAACTGATACCCTTTATAATCATTTAAAGGGGTATTCCTATTTCGGTTATTTTTGGCAGTCATGTTTTACGCCTTTAATAAAAACATCATTCAGGAGTCTGCTTAGTGGTTATCTAAAAATCTGTGGTTTGCAGTAGGAATTTTGAACCGATCAATTCACGTTCACACTAAATACACAAGCGAGATGTCCCCATTGTATAGAGGGTGACCTCCTCCCCCGGGATCCTGGATGATGGGATTATGCCGGTCATTACTCTCTGCTTTATCATCAATTTGGGTTGCTTTTCACATTGTAAAATCTTCCCATCCGGCCTGACCTCAAAACTCGCGGTCCAAATCGCTTGGATCAATCAAAACCCAAAATCCAATTAATGTCATAAAAGGCTTTGGGGGGCCCCCGAACAGGCACACAGGAGCTGGCAACCTGCACCATCCGCAAATCCCATACAAATGCGTCCTTTGTCTTACGCGGCCATTGTTGTGCATTCTCCCACATCTCGGCATAAAGAGCTCACAGAGAGGAATTTATGAATGGAGCCTGATTGCTGCTGAGGCTGATATTCAGCGTTCGTCCTAATCCGCAGCAACAAGAGGAATTATAATGTATATAATTATGCTGCAATATGAAATTTCGGCATGTATCATGCTATTCAGTACTCGTGGAAAGAGGCTCAGCTTCAGCGGGAGCTGTAATAATGGCTTCCTTGATACAGATACAACTAAACAACCTAAAAGTCGTAATCATAGAGAATTACAGTGTTCTGGGCTGAATATTGTTATAATATACTATTTTAACAATAGAAAAAAATGTAAATGATACCAGTTTATCTTTCTCACGGCCACCACTAGAGGGAGCTGAGGAGCTTATCATCATCAAATTCATTAACAGCTCCCCCTGGTGGAGACTGCAGGCAGACAGAAATGTTATCATGTGGTTCCAACCATTTCAGGGGGTCTGGAGATAAAACCAAGCCCCATTCTTTACAGAGATGCACAAAATGATCAGTGTTGTTTCAAAAGAACAGCAAATATGAATGTTATCTTAGAGGAGCAATATTCATTTAACACCTATTAGCATCTCCTCCCTCTGGCACCTGAAGTCATCAGTCACTAAACAATTGCTAAAATCCTGTTTTGGACAGAATAAGATAGACAGCAAGCTCACAGGGATCAGATTACAGCTGACTATTAAAATCTATAGGAGAGAGGTAAGACCCGCAGAGACCAATGCTACAGATTTCTTGTGTCCATGTCAAGAGCTGGACTCACATCTGCCCTGCTCAGTACTGCTGTATAATGTGTTTCCTGATGATGCTGCTTCTGAACACGTAATATACAGACATGAGGGATTCCTGGCCTCCTGTCTGTGTGTGTGCTGTGAATGGGAGACATCGCCACTCACTAACTAACTAGTTCAGACTCTCCACCCACTAGCGCAGAATCACTGCCCACTAGCTTAGATTCACCACCCACTAGCTCATAATCTTTACCCACTAGCTCACACAGTCTCCACCCGGTAGCTCACACAGTCTCCACCCGGTAGCTCACACAGTCTTCACCCGGTAGCTCACACAGTCTCCACCCGGTAGCTCACACAGTCTCCACCCGGTAGCTCACACAGTCTCCACCCGGTAGCTCACACAGTCTCCACCCGGTAGCTCACACAGTCTCCACCCGGTAGCTCACACAGTCTCCACCCGGTAGCTCACACAGTCTCCACCCGGTAGCTCACACAGTCTCCACCCGGTAGCTCACACAGTCTCCACCCGGTAGCTCACACAGTCTCCACCCGGTAGCTCACACAGTCTCCACCCGGTAGCTCACACAGTCTCCACCCGGTAGCTCACACAGTCTCCACCCGGTAGCTCACACAGTCTAGACCCCTTAGCTCACACAGTCTAGACCCCTTAGCTCACACAGTCTAGACCCCTTAGCTCACACAGTCTCCACCCTCTAGCTCACACAGTCTCCACCCTCTAGCTCACACAGTCTCCACCCTCTAGCTCACACAGTCTCCACCCTCTAGCTCACACAGTCTCCACCCTCTAGCTCACACAGTCTCCACCCTCTAGCTCACACAGTCTCCACCCTCTAGCTCACACAGTCTCCACCCTCTAGCTCACACAGTCTCCACCCTCTAGCTCACACAGTCTCCACCCTCCAGCTCACACAGTCTCCACCCTCCAGCTCACACAGTCTCCACCCTCTAGCTCACACAGTCTCCACCCTCCAGCTCACACAGTCTCCACCCTCCAGCTCACACAGTCTCCACCCTCCAGCTCACACAGTCTCCACCCTCCAGCTCACACAGTCTCCACCCTCCAGCTCACACAGTCTCCACCCTCCAGCTCACACAGTCTCCACCCTCCAGCTCACACAGTCTCCACCCTCCAGCTCACACAGTCTCCACCCTCCAGCTCACACAGTCTCCACCCTCCAGCTCACACAGTCTCCACCCTCCAGCTCACACAGTCTCCACCCTCCAGCTCACACAGTCTCCACCCTCCAGCTCACACAGTCTCCACCCTCCAGCTCACACAGTCTCCACCCTCCAGCTCACACAGTCTCCACCCTCTAGCTCACACAGTCTCCACCCTCCAGCTCACACAGTCTCCACCCTCCAGCTCACACAGTCTCCACCCTCCAGCTCACACAGTCTCCACCCTCCAGCTCAGAAACAACTGAAAATTAGATATAGAGCCTGCAAAGGGGAGAACTGATGAAAAATACATTATACAAGTAATATAATGGCCAGAAATCGTGTCACATACTTGACTGATTATTCTGTACAGTCGTCTGAAAGAGCAGGAGAATGTTAAGAAACTATTCAGCACCAGATTAAAATAAAATGGGTAGACATTAAATTCTTCCCTGAATGTAATCTGTATCTCACCTTCTCTCATTTAGTGTCGATCGCTCCCCACATAATTTGTGTTTCATATTTCCATTGAGCACAGGAGGAATGCGAGGATCTGGTTACAATGTTTGCTTAAAGTCTGTTCTGACATTTTTCCCATAATGTAAATGCTGGTGCTATGAGCTGCGGCTACCTGAACATGCTGAGCGCTGCGTCTCCTCCAACAATCCAGATACATCCCCCTTTAGCTTCCTTTCAAATGGAGTAATCATAAGTCTGCATGTATGTTACGCGGGGTCATGTGATTGCCATAGGTCACCTGCTGCAAGTCACGCTTAGTAGATGATGGGTCACCTCCTGCAATTCACGCTTAGTAGATGATGGGTCACCTCCTGCAATTCACGCTTAGTAGATGATGGGTCACCTCCTGCAAGTCACGCTTAGTAGATGGCTTCAAAGAGCTAAATAACTTAATGAGAAGAGGGAAAGACAGCAATAAAACCATTGTACACAGTAACAATGAGGGGAAAACGCTTCCTGTGGGCGACCATTGCTAGTAAATGGCTGAGTGATCTGGGTGTGTGTCATGCAGAACAACATCCAGGTGTGTCCAGTATCAGAATATACAGTATAATATATTGCTCTATGAAAGGTCCATACCATCACTATATAGTTAACTGAAGTGGAAGGGGCTACAAACAACATCTCTGCGACTGGAGGAGCCATCGTGTCCATTCAATAGGCGCTATGTAATGCTCCATCTCCACTGAGGGGGCGCTGTAGGGAAATAGTACTCTGCTGGCAGGACTGTCCACATATTAACATATTACATCTGCTTGCTTTTTGCATGCGAGTGTGACGCCCTGGACTAGCCAGGTAGTCACAGGTAGGCCCCCTGCACAAACACCAGCCAATAAAAAGGTATCAGCAGCCAACCTAAAAACCCTGAGTTACCCCTCTCAGGTCTTGACATTCACACCCGGGGGCGGAGGCAGGCAGTTGGTCACGCCCACTGAGGAGTTCAGCTAGCCTGAGGCGGGAAAAAAACACAGATCTGTTAGGGAAGTGAAAAGGAGAGGAGGTGAAGTGGAGTAGAGAGGAGTAACGTCTGTCAGGGATCTGGGTAGGAGCCCAGATACCCTGTGGCCAGGAGGCAGACGGTGGTGGCCGCCTGCAGGAGCCGGGAAGACAGCCGGTGGAACCGTCAGGGACCGGGACAGGGTAGTGGCCCGCCGGTACCAAACCGGGGAACTGAACGGAAACCGGAGCACCAGGAGGGGTACTCAGACCCAGTACGAGCCCCAGAAGCCACTGGACCGAGTCGAATTCACTGATTGGGGTCTGGACCTAATGTTCTTTCCCACCCAAGTCCCGACTGAAGGCAACATCCCAACGAGGGGGATAGAAAGCCACCGCCCAGGCATAGAGATCCCACGGGCCAGCGTCTGCGGGCAAACGGGCTCCCCCGATATCCACTAGCCGGGGAGCGGACTCCCGTCGCTGAAGCGAAGGAAGTCAGCATTCTACTACAGAGGTGCAGGAGAAAGGCTTGGACCACCAACCTGAGTAAGGGGCAAAGCGCAGCCGGCACCGACCACCATCCTTTTGGTTTACCATAGACTCCGGTGTATTTATAATAGTGAGTACAACATTGCCCTCAGGTAGCGCATCGCACCGCACCATCCCGCCCGCACCTCTCGCCCAATCGGGCCCCGGGGCCACCCACCCCTGCCCACGGAGGGAATCAACACCAAGCTGCACAACACCGGCCCGTGGGATCCTAGTCAACGGCAGCGGTGGTGCCCACTCACTCACCACAACCCGTGGGTGGCGTCACGAACTTAACCCCCAAACAACCGCGGCCCCAGCCATGAACCTCCCCACCGAACACCACCCCTCACGCAGCGCCAGCATCCCTTCAGAGCGACGTGACCCCCGGGTCCAGGAGGAGCTCGAGCCACCCACCGACGAGCACAGATCCGAGCAGCTCGGCAGCCGGCCGAGCCCCAGGGCGGTACACGAGTACTGCTGTATCTGGCATTTACTACAATAATTTAGCTGTTACAGCCAGTCAAGTGCTAACACTGTGCTGTTCCAGCTCAGGTTCATCTGGCATTTAGTACAATAATTTGGCTGTTTCAGCAGGTCAAGTGCTATCACTTTGCTGTTCCAGCTCTACTATATCTGGCATTTAGTACAATAACTTGGCTGTTACAGGTGGTTATGTGCTAACACTCTGCTGTTCCAGCTCTGCAATATCAAGCATTTAGTACAATAATTTGGCTGTTCCAACTGGTCAAGTGCTACTACTCTGCTGTTCAGGCTCTGCTATATGTAGTCTTCACTACAACTCTCCTGTTCCGGCTCCAACATCAGTGCTCTACAGCATCAACTCCGCTGTTACAGCTCTGCTTCATCTGGCATTTAGTACAATAATTTGGCTGTTCCAGCCGGTCAAGTGCTATCACTCTGCTGTTCCAGCTCTGCTATATCTGGCATGTAGTACAATAACTTGACCGTTTCAGCAGGTCAAGTGCTACCACTCTGCTGTTACAGCTCTGCTATATGTGGTCTCCACTACAACTCTCCTGTTCCGGCTCCAACTCCAACATCAGTGCTCTACAACATCAACTCTGCTGTTTCAGCTCTGCCACAACAGTTCAGCTTTTCTACTGCAGCTCATGCCATCTTTGACACAGCTGCGTACCGTCCTGCTGCACCAACCCCACTTGTCCGTGCTGAAGAATATCTGCTCATCCAGTCCAGAGGTTTCAAGGATTCACCTCCCACCCAGGTGAGACATGGAAGGTAATTCTGCATACACATGATCCCATGCAGTAGAAGTCTTTCATCCAGCAATGGACATGACACAAGATTGCCTAAATCTGTACCAATCATATCCCCATGCACGGGAGGCAGTATTAGGTTTTTTGTGATGTTGCCTATTATTTGGGCACATATTGATCCAGAAATGTCTTAGACTAGGGCACCGCGGGAGCGGCCATCCACAAGTCACGGTAACACTGCAGAATCGCTTATCGGCAGGTTCCCCACGTCCCGTGGAGACCTCCTGTAACCGCAGCCTAAATGTAAAATTTCCACGCAGAGTGGAATTATACCGGCCATTTATACTAAAAACATCCCGTTTCCTGACTACAATGAGGGCACTGTCACCGTGTCCCGTCCATAAACAAGTGACGATTGTCCCAACACCTATCTGCGAGCCAAACATTATTCATCTTGCTCCAAATTTACACGACTACCGGGGTTTAGATATGAACAAATGCCCCTTCTGTGTTACATCAGTTATTGGGAAAGCCTCAACTGTGACACTGAATGGCACAACTACCCCCGACTCAAATAGTGGTGCACCCCAAAAAACCGCTCAGCACCCGGGCTCTGGGCAATATATTATATGAGCCTCTGTAGCCGGTAGGTGCACATGGCACAATAGCCGGGCACCGGGAGTTGCAGACAGGTAACATGCACTCTCTTTGCTCCTGTATAATTTAGTGTCCGGCTACTCTGCTCAGTCAATCGGAAACCTATTCTCTCTGGTGCAATTAATTAACGAGTGACCTCTCTCTCACCCCCAGTACCTCTGATTCCAGCTCTGCAGCCGCCACAGAGTGCTGACCACAACACACTGCTCCGCCTGAGAGAGTCGCTACAATGGACAGGTCTTTAATAGCCATGATGATCAAAGATGGAGACAATAATAGATTTAGTGACTAAAGGCTACTTTACACACTCCGATATCGGTCCCGATATCGCTAGTGTGGGTACCCGCCCCCATCTGTTGCGCGACACGGGCATATCGCTGCCCGTGCCGCACAACATCGCCCACAGCCGTCACACATACTCACCTGTCCAGCGACGTCGCTGTGACCGGCGAACCGCCTCCTTTCTAAGGGGGCGGTCCGTGCGGCGTCACAGCGACGTCACTGAACCGCCGCCCAATAGCAGCGGAGGGGCGGAGATGAGCGGGACGTAACATCCCGCCCACCTCCTTCCTTCTGCATAGCGGCAGGGAGGCAGGTAAGGGGAGCTTCCTCGCTCCTGCGGTGTCAGACGCAGCGATGTGTGCTGCCGCAGGAACGAGGAACAACCTCGTTACTGCTGCAGTAACGAGATTTGAGAATGGACCCCCGTGTCGCCGATTAGCGATTTTGCACGTTTTTGCAACGATGCAAAATCGCTTATCGATGTCACACGCAACGGCATCGCTAATGCGGCCGGATGTGCGTCACAAATTCCGTGACCCCAACGACTCCGCATTAGCGATGTAGTAGCGTGTAAAGCCCGCTTAAGAGCCATTGTTTATATGGAGTACAGTACACCCCATGGATCATGGCACAGCCCTTCGAAATTTGGGATGTCTGCAATCCTACTAGTGCATCCTAAAAAGGAACGGTCTATTGCCATTAATGTGTTATTTTCTCTACCTGGTGTAAATGCTGCTGTTCTCCTGAATCCGGCGTTGTTTTCCGCGTGCTCCTACGCCTCTCCGTTCCCGAGATATGACCTGTAGAAAAATCTAGTCTTGTTAGCCAAGTGGGCGCAGTCTTCACGAAGAAGCAATGACCACGCCCACTTGTAGCAAGGCTAGATTTATCTACAGAGAAGAAGAGGTAATATATCAGGAACTGAGAGGCGCAGGAACAAAAGAGAAACATCGCCGGATTCAGGAGAAAGGCGGCTTTTATACCAGGTAAAAAAAAAAAACATATTACTGGAAAGTTACAGATCCTTTAAAGGATTACCCAGAATAAGAAAAACATTGCTTTCTTCCAAAAACAGAGCCAGACAGTCTGCAGGTTGTGTGTGAAAGTGCATTTCTATTTTTATTTAATACTGTATATGTATTCTAAAAATATACTGTATATACATTTTAAAAAAAACTTTCATGTCCCGAAAGCCCCATCTATAATTACGTGATACCCATCAGAAGAGTGCGGCGTGCACCAAACTTTACAAACTCTGATTCAAAACATCCATACGAAGGAACTAAAAAAAAATTTCATAAGCACTAAAATGGATATATGTGGCCCAAGAAGTAACGGCCATGATAAGGACATAGAAGCGGGGTGGTCAATCATTGCATGCCCGCACCATCTCTTAAATCACAATAAAGGGAATTGGGGTGATGTTATTTGGGGACTGGACAAAATTAAATCACCAGTTTTGACTATTGTTCATATTTGCCAACTCTTCTGGAAAACTGAAGACATCTAATATTCCGAGAAAAGTCCACAAATGTTCAAGGGACTTTCAAAAATTGCCCTAATTCGCCCAAAGGCCTTTTTATGCTTCTCCAGGGATCTAGGGACTGACTTGTGGGGTTGCATAGAATGGACACCAAGCAGAGTGGTTTTGGCCAAAAATGTTTGTGCTCCCCATTTTATGCTTCAGCCCTAACTGCAGTGCCTTCTATTTTCACCTCTTACCAGACAGATTCTTCTTCAGTAAGAACGTGTTCATCCTCATTACTGTCATGGCGTCTAGGGGTGAGGAGCGGAGACCTCCTGATTCCTGCTTTTGTTCTCACTTTCCGAATAGGAAGCTATTAAAGCGAGGCCAAATGTAAAAACAGCCAAAGTCCAGGTCGTATTGTACATGAATGTGCTGCCCCTGTCAGTCAGAAGAGGAAACCTCTCTCCTAAATATGGCCGTACATCACAGCTTGTTCTCCCAACAGCCATTACTCCCAGTCCCCCACATACACATGCACGCTAATCTCGGCAGAGCATGCATATACTGTTAGTAGAAAGTGGCATAAACTAGATGTCACAATGTCACTTCACGTGGCCCGCCAGGTACAAGATTACTCTTGGCGAGTTGCACAACACAGCGGGAACACCAGGGTAGCGTCACACCGGGGGTCCTCTCCCAGTGAGCTATGCAACACAAAGGGGTACACCAGGGCAACAATCCAACAGTAGGCCCTTGCCATAGGGTAAGTGGAGCAGGTTCACTTCCTAACACTCACTTGAGGCTAAACTCCCTAAAGTCGCTAGACAGGTCCTTCCCCCCCTGCACCGTCACGTGCCTATGCCCTAAACTCACTGTGACTAGTGAAGGCCAGCGTGTCTTGCCACTACAATAAGACAACATGAGGATGGTAAGACAAACGTGTGGGGAAAAAAAAAATCAAGAATAAGCACTCCTTGGATTCTTCCATAGGAAACTTCATAGCTGCAATAGAAACGACACCACAGGCTCCATCCACATGGACAGCATAGGTATGAGCTATAGCCGGCATAGGAAGTAGTAAGGAGTGGATAGTCATAGTAGAAGGGAGTGGCTGCCTGTTAGATCACTGCAGGATAAAAATAAACCTTAACCTATTCAGTAATGGATGGAATTAAATACGCTCCAACTCATGGAAAATGATGAGGGGACACGAAAGACAATCTGCGATCCAGATCGCCCCGAGATCACATCTGTCCATGATACATTCGTAAGACCAGGCGAGTCACCGAGCTAAGCCAAAAGTGGAAGCATCCCGGCACCACCATGCATAGGAAAGCCCTCAAGAAGCACTCACTGGGGCTTTCCGGGAGACTTCGGTGCCGCTCATCCATGAGACACTCGGACAGAGCAGAATGGTCAGCAAGTATGGCGTCCAGCAATACACAGCGTCCTAATAAATGCCCATCAATGATTAGGGAAGGCTTGTGTGCCAGGTTATCAGTGGAGCCCCCTTCAGCTGAATATATGGTTTGTGTTGAATCAATACCTTTTCTTCCAGTGAAAGCAGCGGAGGACGGAGCAGACTGTTTACCCAATAACAATGACAATTTCCTGCCAAATACGGCACAAAGAACACAAGAGACTGAGACGGAAAATTAGAACCAGCTCCAACACACAAATTAGAAGGTTTTATCCGTTTTCTTACATACTGGAGGTCTATAAACACTAAATAATCCAAATAGTCACCAGAAAACCTCACTTTCCCTTCCCCAATTTATTGGTGCTCAAGATGCACCTCTATAAGATTAAAGTTGCCTACAAGGTGCAGGGTAACATCCAAACTGCCCCAAAGTGAATAATTCAGAGAACCGTTTACAAACCAGATATTATGGGGGGAAGGGGGGGGCTGAAAAAAGGTAAATCCCCCAGCAGATCAATGGGCAGAAGTATCTAATGAGGACGCGGCATTCATTTTTTACCGTCTTCCTGATCCATTCCCTTTTAGAAGTCGTCATGAAAAGAAATGACTCATTAGTTTTCAGCTGAAATTAAAAAAAAAAAACGATGTGAGAAGTTCAACAGTGAACGAAAATAGAAGCGTTTCACGTGGATATCGGAATCAGTCCTGGAGGGGACGCGAATGATGTGAGTGGGAAGTGCGGGTGGAGAAGAACCCACAGAGGTGACACTTACTGCCGATACGAGGGAGGGGGGTGAACAAGAGGATGGAAAATCGAGAGAATGACCGGGAGGAAGGAAAGCAGAAATGTAACCAGCTGCACAGGACAAGGGATAATAGGGAAGATGGGGAGCAAGGAATAAGCCGGTAGGGAAGGGCATAGAGTCACAAGGAGCAATGGATTTGTAGGGATGGATGAGAACATTGGGGAGATGCCCAAGACCAGGGAAGAAAAGGGAGACAAGAGAGCAGAATTAAGAACATGCAGGAAGCACAGGACCGCAAATGCACAAAGAGCTTGGGACCTGGACAGCGCGGGGAGCTCGGAGCTCAGGTGCGTGGGGAGGCACAGGAGCAGGGAGGGGCGTGGGGAGGCACAGGAGCAGGGAGGGGCGTGGGGAGGCACAAAAGCAGGGAAGGGCGTGGGGAGGCACAGGAGCAGGGAGGGGCGTGGGGAGGCACAGGAGCAAGGAGGGGCGTGGGGAGGCACAGGAGCAGGGAGGGGAGTGGGGAGGCAAAGAAGCAGGAAGGTGCGTGGGGAGGCACAGGAGCAGAAAGGTGCGTGGGGAGGCACAGGAGCAGGGAGGGGCGTGGGGAGGCACAGGAGCAGGGAGGGGCGTGGGGAGGCACAGGAGCAGGGAGGGGCGTGGGGAGGCACAGGAGCAGGGAGGGGCGTGGGGAGGCACAGGAGCAGGGAGGGGCGTGGGGAGGCACAGGAGCAGGGAGGGGCGTGGGGAGGCACAGGAGCAGGGAGGGGCGTGGGGAGGCACAGGAGCAGGGAGGGGCGTGGGGAGGCACAGGAGCAGGGAGGGGCGTGGGGAGGCACAGGAGCAGGGAGGGGCGTGGGGAGGCACAGGAGCAGGAAGGGGCGTGGGGAGGCACAAGAGCAGGAAGGGGCGTGGGGAGGCACAGGAGCAGGAAGGGGCGTGGGGAGGCACAGGAGCAGGAAGGGGCGTGGGGAGGCACAGGAGCAGGAAGGGGCGTGGGGAGGCACAGGAGCAGGAAGGGGCGTGGGGAGGCACAGGAGCAGGAAGGGGCGTGGGGAGGCACAGGAGCAGGAAGGGGCGTGGGGAGGCACAGGAGCAGGAAGGGGCGTGGGGAGGCACAGGAGCAGGAAGGGGCGTGGGGAGGCACAGGAGCAGGAAGGTGTGTGGGGAGGCACAGGAGCAGGAAGGTGTGTGGGGAGGCACAGGATTGTTTTTCAGTACAGTACTTGGTTGGTCATGTATAAATCTCTGCACACAGCTCCTGACGTCACTCCGCTATTCTGTAACTCATTACACAACATAAGGTGTATACAGTGCAGCAAGTAGCGGGAACAGGACGAGGCGTCACCACCTCACACCTCGCTGCATTACACAACTGTCTTGTGTTAACTTCTGACCCGTTTATCCGTCTTTCCTTTAACGCTTCAGAAGTCTGATTTAAATAATTTCCCAATAATAGACATCCAGTCCCATAGTGAGACGTGTACATTCTCCGCCACCGGGACGCCAATCTCCGGTTGTGCTGATTGACAGCTCTGTAATCCATTATTTGATATGCTCAGCAGGGGAGGAGGGAAACTCCCAGGAAATGGTAATTGTTCACAGTGCCCTAAAGTGAACATACAACATTGCCACAATGCGCAGAAGTGCCATACAGAGAACACATTACACCGCCATACACTGCCTACATAAACATGCTATACAGTAAACACAAAGCCCGAAGGATTTCTACCAAAGAAGAAGCAATAATCCACCCTATATAAGATGATCAGTGCTTGGTCCCGCTCACCTGGGCCCACAAGTCTGTATGAACACAGAACTAGTGTTTTATCCTCATACAGGGAGCATAGTGTCAGTACCATGAGAGAGAAAGCATGAGAAAGAAAGAGAAAGAGAAAAAAAAGAGGGAGAAAAACAGAGACCGAATGAGAGAGAAAGGAACGCCAGAAAGGAAAGACAGAAAAGAACGCCAGAAAGGAAAGCCAGAAAGGAAAGCGAGTCAGAGTGAAAAAGAGAGAGAAGAGAAAAAGAAAAGAAGGAAAGAGAGAACGTAAGAGAATAACAGAGAAGAGAAAGAAAGGGCAATAGACAAGGTTACAGATAGAAAAAGAAAAAAAGAAAAAGAGAGAAAGGAAGTGAGAGAAAGAGAGAGAGAAAGAAAGAAGAAAGTGAAAAACAGTGAGAAAAAGAGAATGAGAGAAAAAGAAAAAAGAAAAAAAAAGACTCACAAGTCGTCAATAATCCTGAATGTGCAGAGTACACAGTCCGGTCAGATTCTGTAGCAGTGTTTTGCTGGTGCTCTCCCAGGATTCTAGCTTTGAAGGCGCTTTCTTCTGAACGATTATTTGCAGATTATCAGAGTTGGCCATTGCCAGCACCACAGGGAACAGATTTGATGCCACAGACCGTTCCAGTGACCCACCAGAAGGGATGAGAAGCACATGAGGAGGATGCACTGCTGTGCAGTGCTGAGGACAAATCAATTAGTGAGTTATCACCTATCCAGTCTGAATGTTGCAGGGGCCTAACAACAGAGCCGGGGGCCTAACAACAGAGGCGGGGGCCTAACAACAGAGGCGGGGGCCTAACAACAGAGGCGGGGGCCTAACAACAGAGGCGGGGGCCTAACAACAGAGGCGGGGGCCTAACAACAGAGCCGGGGGCCTAACAACAGAGCCGGGGGCCTAACAACAGAGCCGGGGGCCTAACAACAGAGCCGGGGGCCTAACAACAGAGCCGGGGGCCTAACAACAGAGCCGGGGGCCTAACAACAGAGCCGGGGGCCTAACAACAGAGCCGGGGGCCTAACAACAGAGCCGGGGGCCTAACAACAGAGCCGGGGGCCTAACAACAGAGCCGGGGGCCTAACAACAGAGCCGGGGGCCTAACAACAGAGCCGGGGGCCTAACAACAGAGCCGGGGGCCTAACAACAGAGCCGGGGGCCTAACAACAGAGCCGGGGGCCTAACAACAGAGCCGGGGGCCTAACAACAGAGCCGGGGGCCTAACAACAGAGCCGGGGGCCTAACAACAGAGCCGGGGGCCTAACAACAGAGCCGGGGGCCTAACAACAGAGCCGGGGGCCTAACAACAGAGCCGGGGGCCTAACAACAGAGCCGGGGGCCTAGTAACAGAGCCGGGGGCCTAGCAACAGAGCCGGGGGCCTAACAACAGAGCCGGGGGCCTAGCAACAGAGCCGGGGGCCTAGTAACAGAGCCGGGGGCCTAGCAACAGAGCCGGGGGCCTAGCAACAGAGGCGGGGGCCTAACAACAGAGGCGGGGGCCTAACAACAGAGGCGGGGACCTAACAACCGAACGGGGGGCCTAACAACCGAGCCCGGACCTAAGAACTGAGCTGAGGGCCTAACAACCGAGCCAGGGCCTAACAACTGAGCTGGTGGCCTAACAAACAAGCCAGGGCCTAACAACTAAGCTGTGGTCCTTCAAATCAGATGGACTGATGGAGGCTGCCTGAGGAGAGGCGCCCCCCTGTGCATGCTGTATGGGGGCGATACCACAAGCCGGTGATGGTTCCCGCTGTATCCTACCAGTCTACACAGCCCTACTACACAATCAACACTTTATACAGGTAGATGAAAGTGGAGGCCTAAGTCATCGTCTGGCCAAGAAGCCATCGTCACGGCAATTAGGGTGCTGAAAGATGACCCAACATTTGGCCTCATTTTGCTGCAAATACTGGAAAGCTGTGACTCGGGGCGCCGAGGGACAAAGGCTCGGATACAATAAACAATGGCCGGTGTTGCACGGTGTAGGACCTGCAGCACACGGCTGCCCCCTCTATGGAGCGACAAGGTTGGAAGAAAGCGCCGGATTCCTGTTTCATCTCCAGTCCAAGATATCTGAGTGAAGAAAGAAAAAGACAATGGCCGCCATTCTCTGCCTTCTGAAATGATATCTGTGGAACAAGCGAGCAATGATAGCCATCCAGAAGGGGATCTATCGCTGCCGCAGACGGCTGACATACCCCCCGATTTCCTAGAAGTTCCCCCTGTCCATCCATCCCGGGAGTAATTAGAGGATTCACATCGCAGGGGTAAGAGACAAAAAAGAGCAAAACTATTCACAATGGAAAATTACAAAGTAAAAGTCCTACAAAAGTGGGAGATTTAGTCCAGTCTGGCTACAGCCATTACAAACCTCCAACCGTGAGAAGCAGAAAGCGGCACTGTACATCCATGGTCACACAAGCATTCTTTTTCTGCTGGTGTCTGCACCAAATATGAGAACAAAATAATTGCAGCAATTTTTTTTATTTTTTTTTTTAACTTTTTTTTATATTTTTTAGGGGGTGTACTTCTCTAAAAGGCTATGTTCATATGCTGCTGCAATTTTTATATATTTTCTTTTTTACCTTTTTATATTTTTTGTGTCCTTTCCTATAAGGCTATGTTCACACGCTGCATTTTTTATTTTATTTTTTACCTTTTTAAACTTTTTGGGGTGTGCTTCCCTATAAGACTATGTTCACATGCTGCATTTTTTTATTTTTTTTCTTACCTTTTTTGGATTCTTTTTGTGCACGGCCCTATATGTTCATACACTGCATTTTTTATATTTTTTTACCTTTTTAAATTTTTTGAGGTGTGGTTCCCTATAAGGTTATGTTCACATGCTACATTTTTTTTTACTTGTTTTTATATTTATTTTTGGGGGGGGGGTGTATGCTTCCCTATAAGGCTATGTTTACACGCAGCATTTTTTATATTTTTTTACCTTTTCATATTTTTTTATTTTGTGCAATTCCCTATAAGGCTATGTTCACAAGCTGTATTGTTTATATTTTTTTACCTTTTTTATATTTTTTGTGTGTGCCAGCCTATAAGGCTATGTTCACAAGCTGCATTTTTTTATACTTATTTTTACCTTTTCTTATATTTTTTTATCTTGTGTGATTCTCTAGAAGGCTATGTTCACAGGCAGCATTTTTTATATTTTTTTACCTTTTTATTTTGTGTGATTCCCTATAAGTCTATGTTCACAAGCTGCATTTTTTATATTTTTTTTTAATTTTTTTATATTTTTTTTATTTTGTGCGATTTCTCTAGAAGGCTATGTTCACAGGCAGCATTTTTTATATTTTTTTTATTTTGTGCGATTTGTCTAGAAGGCTATGTTCACAGGCAGCATTTTTTATATTTTTTTACCTTTTTATTTTGTGTGATTCCCTATAAGGCTATGTTCACAAGCTGCATTTTTTATATATTTTTTTTTTTTTTATATTTTTTTTATTTTGTGCGATTTCTCTAGAAGGCTATGTTCACAGGCAGCATTTTTTATATTTTTTTTATTTTGTGCGATTTCTCTAGAAGGCTATGTTCACAGGCAGCATTTTTTATATTTTTTTTATTTTGTGCGATTTCTCTAGAAGGCTATGTTCACAGGCAGCATTTTTTATATTTTTTTACCTTTATATATTTGGGGGGGGTTTCCTATAAGGTTATGTTCACACACTGCGTTTTTGTTGAATAGAACTATCTTTATTAGGCTAGGTTCACATTTCCGTCAATTTGTATTAGTCACAATCCGCGGCTTTGGTAAACAACGGAATTCGTTTGGCGGATTCCGTTGTTTCCCCATAGACTTGTATGAGCGGCGGATTGCGACTGATGACCTTGCGTTGCATCCGCTGCGTGGCGGTCAGTCGTTTTTGGACTGACTGCCGGGCGGGAGCAACGCAGAATGTAACGTTTTTTGAGTGGTCAAAATTAACGCACCGCGCAGGAATCCGTCGCAATCCGTCAAGCTTGTAATGTTTGTCTATGGTGCGGGATTCCGTCATGCTCTACTGCGTATGCCCAGCATGTTTGGCACACCCACTGGGCTGTCCCAAACACAAACAGATCACGACGGATCTGTCAAAAAACAGACGCACAGCGGATGTAACGGACGCGACGGATCATTTTTTTCACAGGATTCTTGTGAACGGAATCCTGTGAAATAACACATCCGTTGCGTCAGTTGACATCTAAAAAACAACGGATCTGTCGCTCAGTCGCAATGACGGACCTGACTGATGAAAAACAACTGTGAACTTAGCCTTAAACATGCACGGCAGACAAATGGCATATAATCTGCACCAAAAAACGCAGGGAGCAAAAAAACCAAAACAACAAAAACACAGCAAAATCTGCGTTTTGATTGCAGCTTATTTACTGCCAAGAATGTAGACAAAAAAAAGCAGCAAAAACAAAAAAAAAAAACAAAGTGTGAACATAGCCCAAGAGTCTATGGGGAAACAAACAAACAAATAAAAAAAACACAAGAAAAGGTGCATTAAGTTTCAGGAACTGAGCTGAAACACATAAAACAAAAAAACAAAACAGATTTTATTTTTTACCGTACCCGGAGTGTACAATCCACGCGGTGTCCCCCATCTCACTGAAATTGTAAAAACCACAGCGAGATCTGCCGCTGAAATCACCGTGGCGGGACTGAAAAGTCCACCACAGCATCTGCTGACTTTTTTTTTTTTGCTACATTTTAGGCCTCTGCCACACTCACGTGAAAATCACGCACGTGCCGAGAGACATGTATTTCCCCTGCGTGTTGCGTGTGGTAAGTACGTGTCTCTGGTACGTGCGGGCCACGTGTGCTATCCGCGATAGCACACGTAGAACCGGTAATTTACATACTCACGTGGTCCACGCTGCTGTCCGTGGTGCTGATCCTCGGTCTCCAGCCCTGCCGTCTCCCCGCTGCTGCTGCTGCTGCCGGCCGCAGGGAAGTGAATATTAAATGAGCATAATGAGCGGCGGTCGGCAGCAAGTGGCAGCAGCGGCAGAGACAGGAGGGCTGGAGAAGGTGAGTAAATGTTTTGGTTTTTTTTCACTGACACGTGTGTTTTCTCCGGTGCGTGTCACATGGGCCCGCATCCACACTACATCCGTGTGGTACGGGTGCGGGCCGTGTGACACCCGTGCTGCCGGAGAAAACGTGGACATGTCAGCGTGTAGAAAAACGCACACACGTACAAACGCACACGGACACACGTTCCGTGTGGTTTTACGTGCGTGTGCCTGCTACAATAGGGTAGCATTGCTGAATGTGTCTCCGTGCCGCCGGTACGTGCAAAGAATGGCAAACACGTACCGGCGCCACGGAGGAGTGTCGCAGGCCTTATTGAGAGTACCCACATTTTTTTTTCAATTATTTATGGTGCATTTTTTTTCTCTCTTTTAGGGGCTCAGGATGAATTCACACATTTGTGTTATGTGATCCAAGTATGAACTGTGAAGCGCAGACGTGCGGGGGTCCCCCAACCCAAAATTATCAGCTTTATAAGGGGATAGGAGGTTGTCGGAGACCCGCGGCCGGTCCCCAGGCTCAGAACGTCAATCATAGGTGTGGATCATTCATATACATCAGGTGAACACCCCAAAAAGTAAACACCACATCATACCTCTGGATGGAATACCCCTTTAAGTTCAGCTCCTGGGAAAGCTAGGTGGTCTTGTCTACTCCCACCCAGCTTTCCCAGGCTCCTAAATGGCAGTCCTTCTAGCTATGCAGTATAATGGGAGCAGCAATGTATCTATAGACAGATTTGCCATTCAGGGTCCTGGAAAGGTAGGGTGACACCCCTGAGGGCTATAGTCTGGAGGTAATGGCCTTAATGTACAGCAGTCACTCAGTATATATCTATATTTACTTAACAGTCCACATTTACCCAGAACGCCCCATTTGACCAGAGGGCATCAAATTTAGGTCAAAGTCTTTTCGCTGCAGCGCACGGAGCGAGGGGGGTGGAGATGTGATTACGCTATACATAGTACATTATGGGCTTTTTACAGCGGGCATAACATGAAAACAGTAATGAAATGAGACGTGTCTGGGTGCACAGGGACGGAGCCGAGACTGTCTCACAAGACCATTTCTGTTGCTATGGAAGAAGCTGGAAGAAAAAGAAGACGCATGAGCAAATGTTCTCCTTAATGTAAATTCCCCAAGACATCAGAGAACATGATCCACAAAGCTGGTGCAGGAAAGAAAGTCTGCAACATTGGGCAAAATTCAGACACACAGCGCCAAACCCCCTGTACAGTCATAGAGCCGCCTGAAGCCACCACTAGAGGGAGCTCTAGAGCTGATCGTAGACTGAGACCCAAAGTCTGAACATTCTCAAGGCTTCAGCCTAGATCTAGAAAGAAAGAACAGCACTGTGATCTCAGAGCGTAACGCTGACTTTGCTAAATATTCCTGAAGGTCTTTTGCAGTCATGCAGGGGATTCTGATTTACGTCTATAGCAGTCCTACAGACCTTACCTTGACCTCCACTGTTCCTGGTAACATCCATTTCTTAATTACATTTCAAACTGAGGAAAGGGCAACTTGAAAATGCTTTGCTATCTTATAGTCTTCTCCTGTTTTGTGGGTCTGAACCACTTTCAGAGTGCTAGGCAGCTGCTTAGAGGAATCCATGTTTGCTGTTTTTTTTCACAAGGTTAGAGGAGGCTGTTTTTTTTATAAATCTGTGAAATCTACATCAACCGGCCTTTCCTAACGATGATAATGAACAAGTCATATCCCCAACAGGCTAATTACGGTCTGAAACCTTGGTCAAAGTTATCTTAGCACACAAATCTCCAAGGGTGTGCAAACTTTTGCATCAGCTCATTTTCCTATTTGCAAATTTTAAAATGTAAAAGATGATTTATCTTTTTTTGTCCAGGACGCTGCAGCAGTGGTGATGAGGGCAGCCCGGGGGGTGTCTGGAGAGACCTCAGAGCACAATAAATGTCCTTTCATGGCAATTGGGGCAGTTTCGAATAATATTTCAAATTCCATTGCAACTTAAAGGGGGTGCTCCCCACTAAGCTATGCCATCGCTTTCTGATCAGTAAGTGTCTGCCATCTGAGATACCCACCCATCCTGAGAATAAAGGGGGCTCGGTACTACTTTAGTCTTAATTTTACCGTGCACAATGGAGGTGGTGGTCCCCTGGGAGTGCAGATATGCTGCTGCCCGCATTTACCAGCATTCCATCTCCTGTATTCTCCAGAGGTCAGACCCCAACCAGAGAGATGTGAATACCCCTATAAACCTAACAGACTAATACACCGTGCCAAACTCTCCGGTCAGGAGATGTATCTAGCTCACGAATGGTTGTCTGGCCAGCATACAACTGTAGGGCATCCATCCCAGTATTTGTCACACAGACGTCATGGTGACTTATGGCGTCGTCGGGATCTGTTCAGACTGCAGACTCTGACACTGCACCTGATAACTTCAGAGGTCTGGGCTGACTTGAGCGTGGGCAAACAGACTGGTAGTTCATAGGCAGGCTAGCAAGAATGAATCTCTGCTGATCTGCTTGTCAGTCATGTTTAATCACATGTTGTGGGGGAGCCAATCACATCTGCTCCCCTGCTATAAATGTTGGCTGGACACGTCCATTAGTGCCAGCTATAGCTTCTCTATACTGGTCTGGTGAGATGTTGTGATCCAGACTAACTGGTGGTTATAGTACTTGTTGCTGTGAGCAGTTGCGGAGTTAACCCTTGTTGTCATTTTGTCTCTACCTTCCTGCTCTTACTTTTCTCTCGAGTCTCTCATTGTTAGTTGCTGTGTGTGTAGTGTGTCAGAGTTTAGGTCCCACCCCCCCATGTCTGTTGCTGTGTTTCCATCTCTCCTGCCCTGTCCTTCCCTTGTGTAAAGGGGAAATAAGATCAAGTCTGGTCAGGAGCAGGGCCAGCGATGTGACTCCAGCATCTCCACTATTAGCGGTAATCCTGACCGTAGGGATAGCCTAGGGTCCCCTGGCGTGAGGGACAGTATAGGAGCCCCTGTCCCTCTATTTCTTACAGTCACATTGTGACAGTATGAGACCATTTATGCAAAAAAAAAGTCCCGTTAATCTCCAGAAACGGAGAGCAGCATTTTCCATTCGAGTCTCGGCTTTGAGCTGTTACTGTATCGGGCACAGTGATCACAATCTTTGGGAATTTCTATTGTGCAATTTGTTATAAGAGACGGATCTGCCGCCCACCCGACACTAATCGCGCAGAGAATGGAGTAAAGCGCTTCGGGGGTTAAAGGATAAAGATCGACTTAAATGAGATTGATAGAATCCACAGGGGACGGTCCGTCCGCCTCCGACACGTAGCGACCTCTAGGGGGCGTACAACGGGGATACAGCGAATTATAGCACAAGAAGGGGGAAAAAAATTACTGCTCTGTACTCATTAACCCTTTAACGACAGGGGGTGACCTGCTACAGATGGCTTCTGGTTATGTAAGGAAATAGATCTGAGATAGTAACAGTTCTCAATTGAAACACATTTCCAGGAGGAGTAACAGAGGGACATTGCAATGCAGTTTTAAAAAAGAAGGGGTTTGTCCATATTTTAAAGGGATGTAAGTATCTCCTTTAACAGACGTGTCAAAGGAGCGGACAGATGCCTCAGCTTGTTATGGGCACGTTCTGCAGTATGATTGCAGCTCTGAAGTATTCGGATTTTCAGTGTTTCTGGGAGGATTGGCAGCGCACACAATACACTTTCTTTTTCCTTATTTGAGCATAGCAGAAGTGGCTGTCACGTTCCATGATATATTCAAGGTTACTTCTCAATAATGTCACCCGCGTCCTGTAACTTATCTACCATTCAGCTGTTTTTCTTCTCTGCGTTCCAAAGGTCAATATAGTAACGTGACCAATGAGCGGGATCGGCAGGGAGGGTGTAGGTGCAGGATGACCCCAGCACAGGGGAGTGCAGAAACCGGACCGCCCGACCAACAAGGCAAAGTACAACACACACAACTAGGGTTGTCTGAAATTCATTTAGGTCACTATTATAGTAGTTATATTCTTGTACATAGGGGCAGTATTATAGTAGTTATATTCTTGTACATAGGAGCAGTATTATAGTAGTTATATTCTTGTACATAGGGGCAGTATTATAGTAGTTATATTCTTGTACATAGGGGACAGTATTATAGTAGTTATATTCTTGTACATAGGAGCAGTATTATAGTAGTTATATTCTTGTACATAGGGAGTGGTATTATAGTAGTTATATTCTTGTACATAGGGGCAGTATTATAGTAGTTATATTCTTGTACATAGGGGCAGTATTATAGTAGTTATACTTTTGTACATTGGAGCAGTATTATAGTAGTTATATTCTTGTACATAGGAGCAGTATTATAGTAGTTATATTCTGTATATAGGGGCAATACTATAGTAGTTATATTCTTGTACATAGGAGCAGTATTATAGTAGTTATATTCTTGTACATAGAGGGCAGTATTATAGTAGTTATATTCTTGTACATAGGGAGTGGTATTATAGTAGTTATATTCTTGTACATAGGGGGCAATACTATAGTAGTTATATTCTTGTACATAGTGGCAGTATTATAGTAGTTATATTCTGTATATAGGGGGCAGTATTATAGTAGTTATAATCTTGTACATAGGAACGTTATTATAGTAGTTATATTCTTTTACATAGGGGGCAGCATTATGGTAGTTATATTCTTGTACATAGGAGCAGTATTATAGTAGTTATATTCTTGTACATAGAGGGCAGTATTATAGTAGTTATATTCTTGTACATAGAGGGCAGTATTATAGTAGTTATATTCTTGTATATAGGGGGCAGTATTATAGTAGTTATATTCTTGTACATAGGGAGCAGTATTATAGTAGTTATATTCTTGTACATAGGAGCAGTATTATAGTAGTTATATTCTTGTACATAGGGGACAGTATTATAGCAGTTATATTCTTGTATATAGGGGGCAGTATTATAGTAGTTATATTCTTGTACATAGGGGCAGCATTATAATAGTTATATTCTTGTACATAGTGGTAGTATTATAGTTATATTCTTGTATATGAGCAGTATTATAATAGTTATATTCTTGTACATGGGGGCAGTATTATAATAGTTATATTCTTGTATATAAGCAGTATTATAGTAGTTATATTCTTGTACGTAGGAGCAGTATTCTAATAGTTATATTCTTGTATATAGGGGGCATTATTATAGTAGTTATATTCTTGTACATAGTGGGCAGTATTATAGTAGTTATAGTCTTGTACATAGGAGCAGTATTATAGTGGTTATATTCTTGTACATTAGGGGGCAGTATAATAGTAGTTATATTCTTGTACATAGGAGCAGTATTATAGTAGTTATATTCTTGTACATAGGGGGCAGTATTATAGTAGTTATATTCTGTATATAGGGGCAGTATTATAGTAGTTATATTCTTGTACATAGGAACGGTATTATAGTAGTTATATTCTTGTACATAGGGGGCAGCATTATAGTAGTTATATTCTTGTACATGGGGGCAATACTATAGTAGTTATATTCTTGTACATAGGAGCAGTATTATAGTAGTTATATTCTTGTACATAGAGGGCAGTATGATAGTAGTTATATTCTTGTACATAGGGAGTGGTATTATAGTAGTTATATTCTTGTACATAGGGGGCAATACTATAGTAGTTATATTCTTGTACATAGTGGCAGTATTATAGTAGTTATATTCTGTATATAGGGGGCAGTATTATAGTAGTTATAATCTTGTACATAGGAACGTTATTATAGTAGTTATATTCTTTTACATAGGGGGCAGCATTATGGTAGTTATATTCTTGTACATAGGAGCAGTATTATAGTAGTTATATTCTTGTACATAGAGGGCAGTATTATAGTAGTTATATTCTTGTACATAGAGGGCAGTATTATAGTAGTTATATTCTTGTATATAGGGGGCAGTATTATAGTAGTTATATTCTTGTACATAGGGAGCAGTATTATAGTAGTTATATTCTTGTACATAGGAGCAGTATTATAGTAGTTATATTCTTGTACATAGGGGACAGTATTATAGCAGTTATATTCTTGTATATAGGGGGCAGTATTATAGTAGTTATATTCTTGTACATAGGGAGCAGTATTATAGTAGTTATATTCTTGTACATAGGGGCAGTATTATAGTAGTTATATTCTTGTACATAGGGGCAGTATTATAGTAGTTATATTCTTGTACATATGGGCAGTATTATAGTAGTTATATTCTTGTACATAGGGGCAGTGTTATAGTAGTTATATTCTTGTACATAGGGGCAGTGTTATAGTAGTTATAGTCTTGGACATAGGAGCGGTATTATAGTAGTTATATTCTTGTACATAGGGGGCAGCATTATAATAGTTATATTCTTGTACATAGTGGCAGTATTACAGTTATATTCTTGTATATAAGCAGTATTATAGTAGTTATATTCTTGTACATAGGGGCAGCATTATAATAGTTATATTCTTGTACATAGTGGTAGTATTATAGTTATATTCTTGTATATGAGCAGTATTATAATAGTTATATTCTTGTACATGGGGGCAGTATTATAATAGTTATATTCTTGTATATAAGCAGTATTATAGTAGTTATATTCTTGTACGTAGGAGCAGTATTCTAATAGTTATATTCTTGTATATAGGGGGCATTATTATAGTAGTTATATTCTTGTACATAGTGGGCAGTATTATAGTAGTTATAGTCTTGTACATAGGAGCAGTATTATAGTGGTTATATTCTTGTACATAGAGGGCAGTATTATAGTAGTTATATTCTTGTACATAGGAGCAGTATTATAGTAGTTATATTCTTGTACATAGGGGGCAGTATTATAGTAGTTATATTCTGTATATAGGGGCAGTATTATAGTAGTTATATTCTTGTACATAGGAACGGTATTATAGTAGTTATATTCTTGTACATAGGGGGCAGCATTATAGTAGTTATATTCTTGTACATGGGGGCAATACTATAGTAGTTATATTCTTGTACATAGGAGCAGTATTATAGTAGTTATATTCTTGTACATAGAGGGCAGTATGATAGTAGTTATATTCTTGTACATAGGGAGTTGTATTATAGTAGTTATATTCTTGTACATAGGGGGCAATACTATAGTAGTTATATTCTTGTACACAGTGGCAGTATTATAGTAGTTATATTCTGTATATAGGGGGCAGTATTATAGTAGTTATAGTCTTGTACATAGGAACGTTATTATAGTAGTTATATTCTTTTACATAGGGGGCAGCATTATGGTAGTTATATTCTTGTATATAGGAGCAGTATTATAGTAGTTATATTCTTGTATATAGGAGCAGTATTATAGTAGTTATATTCTTGTATATAGGAGCAGTATTATAGTAGTTATATTCTTGTATATAGGGGCAGTATTATAGTAGTTATATTCTTGTATATAGGGGCAGTATTATAGCAGTTATATTCTTGTATATAGGAGCAGTATTATAGTAGTAATATTCTTGTACATAGGAGCAGTATTATAGTAGTTATATTCTTGTATATAGGAGCAGTATTATAGTAGTTATATTCTTGTACATAGGAGCAGTATTATAGTAGTTATATTCTTGTACATATGGAGTAGTATTATAGTAGTTATATTCTTGTATATAGGGGGCAGTATTATAGTAGTTATATTCTTGTACATAGCGACATTATCCTATCAACCGTATCAACAAGGAGCCCAACTTGCGATATACGTTACACTAATACAATAAACCACAAGTACCAGCAATAGCAACAAGATCTGGAACAAAGGCAGCCACCATCCCGCATTAGTGTAAACCTGTAATTACCAGCAGTAGATGCGGCTCTGTAGTAGGATGTGAGCAGGTTACGAGTCTGACAGATATAAAAGTGCTATTGTTATGTTTATTTAAAAAAAAAAAACAAAAAAAAAAAACTTCCGTGAGGGACACAATGTGAGCTCTGAAACAACGCAGGAAACTTGACTTTCTGGATTCCAGGAATGACACCTGCAGAGCTGAAATCACAGAGCGGCGACACTGACTCCTGTCCTGAGGTCAGACAATGCACCGAAACCGTCAGCTTCACCTGGATGTGGACCAGCAACCAATAAACGATCCCCGACTTCCCCCGAAGCACAGGAAAACTTTATATAAGGTGTTTTTTGTACATCTGAGTGGTGTTTGCATTATATACAGGCGTGTATTTTTTCTACCGTTCCTATAGAGAAACCTATTAGCAAAAAAATCCTAAAAAATAAATAAATAAATAAGCAACATTACCAGAAGATGCTGTGTTTTGTAAACAAAAAATGTCACAAACATCGCACCGGTATATCGTACATCCAGACTTTTTCCAGGGATATTTAAAAAAACAAAAAAAAATGCCATCTAATGCATTATGGATTATACATATCTTCGGAGCAGAAACACTAAGTTTTAGGAAAGTCTTTAGGATTTGTCGTTTCCTTATATGTTAGGTTCCCGTGGAGTTTAAAAAAACAAAAATGATAAAAACAAAAGCAAAACTCCAAAATCCTCATCAAAATGCCCCTTCAAAACAATTGTCCAATTCTATTCATTTCTATGAGAAATCCACTTTGCAGGAATTTTTTTAAAAACTTTTTTTCTTTTCTGAAGAGTTTTGACACAAAAAAGTGCACATCACTATTGTGGAGAACGCTTCCCCAAACTAGGCACTATCCAATCAATAAACTACCACAACTTGGCATCGGAATTAACCAGCCAAGTAAGAAGTGATTCAATACAAAGTTGCTATCAAAATCTTAAATATTTTATTCACAGTGAATTCATACAATAAATGTGTAAACAAGAGAGCCACTTTTCATAAAGCGAGTGGCGAAACGTACGTCAGGGGTGGCGGGACGCATGGCCAGGCATCTCATTTACTAATGTAAGTACTCTTTATCCATGATTGGTATGCATTTTGCACCTTGCAATTTTAGTATATTATTTAGTGATCGTGCATCATAGTCAGTACAGGTGGTCGTATTAGCATTTGAGATACTGTGGATGGTCGCCAGGTGGTGGCACTGATGTATTATGTATATGTATATTGACGGTAATTGATTGATATTAAAAATTACCAGCGGGTGTGGCTGGAAATATAAATGGGAATTCTTTATATCCCTTTATTTAATATATCGATCAGTATACCGTTTTTATCATATAATCCCACCAATCACCACAGTGTACAAGGGTATAATACCATAATGATGGCAGAGATATACCGTAAAATACATATATACTAGTATCAATCAATAGCCTGCAAAAAAAAAAAAAACAACCCTACAAACACCAGGAAAAAAAAAACAAAAAAACAAAAAACAACTCTTCCAATACCTCTATAAAGGGTGCTTTACACGCTGCGACATCGCCAACGATATATCGTCGGGGTCACGTTGTTAGTGACGCACATCCGGCGTCATTAGCGATATTGCAGCGTGTGACAGCTAGGAGCGATGATCAACGAGCGCAAAAACGTGAAAAATCGTTGCTCAGTGACACGTCGCTCCTTTTTATAATATCGTTGCTGCTGTAGGTACAATGTTGTTCGTCGTTCCTGCAGCAGCACACATCGCTGTGTGTGACGCCGCAGGAACGACAAACATCTCCTTACCTGCGTCCACCGGCAATGAGGAAGGAAGGAGGGGGGCGGGATGTTCCAGCCGCTCATCTCCGCCCCTCCTCTAAAATTGGACGCCTGCCGTGTGACGTCGCTGTGACGCCGCACGACCCGCCCCCTTAGAAAGGAGGCGGATCGCCGACCAAAGCGACGTCGCAGGGAAAGTATGTGCGTGCGACGGGTGTAAGCCATGTTGTGCGCCCCAGGCAGCGAATTGCCCGTGACGCACAACCGACGGGGGCGGGTACGCTCGCTAGCGATATCGATATCACAGCATGTAAAGTACCCTTAAGGCTATGTGCGCACTAGAAAATTGACTTTTCTTAAGAAAAATCCGCACCCTCTGGCAGAATACCAAACCAGCGGCAAAAAACATGGTAAAACCGCACCCACGGTTTTGCCGTGGGTTGGTCCCTGCGTTTTTTTACCATTATCTATGGCAAAAACCGCAGGTACCTGCAGAAAAGAAGTGACATGCACATTAATTCCGCAGAGGAAATTCCGCGGGTAAATCCACAGACCACAGGTATAAAAAAACGCAGCATTTTTTTATACCCATAGGTTTTGCTGGGAAATGACTGCAGACATGTTACACACATTTTCTGCGGTAAAATCCGCAGCTTGCGCACATGGCCTAATTCTATAAAATTCAGGAGAACCCATTGAAATTTTGAATAATTTTTCAAACATAAAAGACACTTCAGGAAACTCTGGAGTGATTTTTTTTTTTTTTAAATCATCTTTTTCTGGTCAGTGCCGAAGTGTTTTTTTTCCTTGAAAAACTTGAAGCTTATGGCTCCCAATGGGGCAAGTCTTTAATTGCTCTGGTCTTTTGGAGACTTTTGGGGCCCCTTAGGCACCAGGGTCTGGGAGTGATTGCAAGCTCTGCACCCATGGTAGTTGCACCCCTGGCTAATATCTGAGAGGTTGCATGAACCATCGGTAGATATAAGCAGATGTGATTACACTGACGTAGCAGAGCACAGAGCTGAAATACTCTTTTAATAAGGTAGCATAAAAATTAGAAAAACTTCCAAAAACACCTGTCCACAGGTTGAGTTGGGTATTGGCTGCACAGTCAGCTCCAAACTGGGGTTATCACTCTCTGGACTGAAAATTGAAGTTGGTTTGGGTCAAAAGAAGATCTGACTCTAAGGCTATGTGCGCACGTTGCGTACTAGCCCTGCAGAAATTTCTGCAGCGATCTGAAGAGCACATGTGCGCTTTAGATCGCTGCAGAAATGTCCGTAGTGAGCGCCGATTCCATGCGCTCTGCCTGCAGCTCCTCCCATAGACAGAGCAGGAGCTGCCGGCAAAGCGCAGGAAAGAAGTGACATGTCACTTCTTTTTGCGCAGCGCTTCGGCAGTAGCCGAAGCGCTGCGCTCTTAAACGCCACGTGCGCACGGCCCCTGCACAATCTCCATAGACTGTGCAGGGGACACAGGACGCATGCAGTTACGCTGCGCTACAAAGCGCAGCGTAACTGCATGTATTTACGCAACGTGCGCACATAGCCTAAAACTGAGCTTTCCTCCTTGTCATACATCACGGAATTATCTATGGAAGTAATCAAACCTCCGGTCAGTCCCACCATCAGATGAATGCATGCTCGATGGCAGAGAAGAGGATTTTACTCATTATTTTTCCAAAATTGTCCCTCCTTTCTTTTGTATCTTCCGCCACTGATCTGTATTTTGGAACAAGTGTTTGCAGACTGGATTGTTACCAGCCATAAACATCCTGATGATAACGGCACCTCTGCAGATAGTCACTGACATTCAGGATGTATTTCACAGCTGGAAGTTAAGAAAAGAAGAAAGCCTGCGGAGATGGGACATGACCGGGCAGGTAAATTCAGTCTCTTTTGTTAAAGGTTTTATATAGAGCGGAGAAGCGAGATACAATGGCTTTCCAAAGTGCCTTATTTTGTTTCCTTTTCGCCCAACCTATGTGCTGAAAGTACCATTTTAACTGCCTTGTTTGTGATCTTTTAGTTGCTGCTTTGAACTGCTGCTGTAGCAAATATTCACCCACATCTCCAGCTCCCTGTCTGAGCATGGGGGGAGAGGAGCAGAGAACCTCACACAAGGAGTGAAAGTACAGATTCTTGCTACAGTTCAAAGCAGTTACTAAAAAGTGCATGGACTAGGCGGTTAAAACAGCACTTTCATCATGGAGTTTGGGGGAAAATGATAAAAAATAAAAAGGTAATAAAATATATTACAAAGATTCATAACATTGTAAAAGCTAAACAAGAAGTAAATAAGTTTAGTTGCTTTTTAAATTCTCACAGAGAAAAGGGCACAGTTCCAAACTATGGAACCTAATTTGCCGCCATATGGTGGCCGCTTTGAAGCTAGGTATTCTGCCTATGAGAATGCCTCCATGATAAAGTATACAATGGAGCAAATAAGCGGCACATAGAGGTGCAACCTGGGTTTCTAGCTACTAGAATTTGTAGATTCCTAAAAAAAAAAAAAAAAACTCAATTTTTTTCTCGAAATGCTGAGTTGTCCAAGTCCACCTCGACTATATGGCACTAGCAAAAGCTCCTCCGCTTCCTCCTGTAGTATGTACATTGCACACTACTTATCTGTATTGACACCAAGCAAATAACAGACTCTTGGAAAGGAAATTCACAGAGGAGCTCGTCCCACAAGATCTACAGTCACACACTCATCACGTCACCGGTAACAACTTCCGAAGATATGGCTTTGGGTGTTTTCGACTGTTCTCCTCAAACATCCAGGTTGGAATCCAAACCATTAAAAATCTAAAATAACAGGTGTGATTGTAGTTGATTTATTTCACTGGAGTCCAGGACATGAGGAGGTGCAGCCTGGGGGATCTGATATCGGGAGGCCATGGTAGTCGCCGATGCAGGTTTCATTTACTTGACCATGGACAACCCAAGAGTTGTCTCTTTTAATAAAGTTAACAATCTAGTCTTGTTCTTTTTGTTCCTATGAACAAGTCATAAAGTATTTGGAACCTACTGAGTCAACGGTGACCATTTTGCTGTTCTTGTACCTGCCAGCAACATCTAGGGCTCCTCTACAGTTTAGGGTGACCCATAAAGGGATGAGCACCACTGGTTCCCTAAAATGAGAGAGCCACATCATCTGTAGTCCACCTTACTGAAGCTAGAGGAATCAATGACCAGAAAGAGAAGATAAATGAGGCTCCTTCATTCTAACAACGGTTGGGCAGTCTTGGCTCACGAGCCTTCACCGCTAATGTCTTTAGTTATGAATCCGATTATGACCCCCAACAACTGAAAGAACAAAAGATCCTTCATGCCCCTTTGGTTCTCGCTGGACTCTCTCGGGACTCCGGAGAGACAAAGAGGGGCCCACTGATATTGTCCTTCTCGCGAGAAGACATTTCTTCCTTCCCCATAGAGCGACCTTTATGGTCAACACATTATTTGAGCAACAACCCTGGATGCAACCCATTCAAGAAAAATCCTTCCCAATTTTGGAAATCATCTCTGTTGACATCAACGGATGTAAAACTTCCTGCTGTGGGTGGACTAAGCTGTAAAGTCATCTTCTACAGAAATCCCATTGTCATCACATAAGTGTAATTTTAATTAGACATGAGTTGTTTCATGGGTGTAATATCCTTCTTATATGACCGATCTATGGTTCATTCTCATAAATCCGCATTAAAAGCCACCACTCTTTAGCCATGTCATCCAGGCTTTACGACAAGACAACGGACTACTATAATGACCACAGCGGTCTCATCGTTCGTGCGCTATCTGCTTTACTGCTTCATCCCATTAACAAGTTATTCCCAAAGTTAAGGGTCCAATAAAACATTTCCTGCATGTGAAGGGTTTGCACAACCTGTTTTAGTTCAAGGTCCACCAATGTCAAGCTCTTCGGAATAAGGTGGGATCAACCCTAGGAGACTTTAAAAGGAAAATTCTTGGTGGTCCTACAATGCTCCTGAGGAGCCGAATTAATGTGTGGATCCGCAATACCTGTCATAGAGAAGTTTTGGGCAGTCCTGGTCCATATGGTCTACATCATCACCTACATCTAGGAAGTACTGATGACTAAGAACTTGCGTGTTTTTGAAGTTTTCTAAAGTATTAAAACCCAGTTCATGGCAGAAGACAACTAGGAGGAGAAGAATGATCCAAAATATATAATTGAAAAGCCCAAAGACCCCAAAATAAGACACATCATTGATATAGAGACCAGGGGCCAACAAGGCTAAGGAGAATCTTACATATTCCTCAAGACTGAATGATGTACACACATGAGCTTACATGTCTCGGACTACACACTTTTTTCGGAAAGCGCCTCGAAAGTGTCCTCGTCCAGAACACATTAGAGGTCAAGGCCAGATACATATAGATACAATGTATCTGCTTCCTAGATATTTTGCGTCTCCCCTTTAGCTCTGGAAATGCCACCGCTTCTGATTGAAATGCATATTATCAAACACCAAACAAATCACAGTCAGCTCGGAAGAGGAAGCCATGGACTTACCATTCAACCCATTAGGGATACTTCTGTGGTGGGGAATGGTGGAGATGTCATCTGCAGATCTCCTGATGGTCCCAGTTTTATTCTCCACTGGTTTGGGGTGATGAGGATGATGGTGATGGTGGTGGTCAGGGCTGCCCGCACTGCCAGTACTTGAGGTACTGCTGCCATCCCCTACATCCCTGGCCCCAGAGCTTCCATTCATATTGTTCAGACTGTTTTGGCTATCGATGGAGCTCCTAGACCCTGCCCCATTCCTCTCCTCATCCAGCATGAGGACTATCTCCTTCAGCTCCAAGTTATCTCTAATGAGAGCCTCCTGCTTGGTTTCCAGCTCCTTCAGTTTTTGCTGATATGACCCTACCTCCTTCCACATCACACTGGCAGTGTGTCTCCCGAACCTCTGCCATTCCCTGGACAGCTTCTTCCCCTTTTGCCTATCATCATCCAAAAAGCAACACAGCTCCCTGAGCTCCTGGTTGTCATCTTGAAGTTTCTGGTTGACGTCCTTCAGCCCCCTGATCTCATGGAGATGGACTTGCAGCCTCCTGTTTACATCCTTCATTAGATTGCCATGTTCCACCATCACATTCATCTTCTCAATCTCCACTTTCCTCATCCTCTTGATGAGGTCCTCCTTGCTCCACCTGAGAAGCTCTTCATCTGAGATCTTGTTCAGGTCTTCTGCAGACCCTGTTCCTTGGGAAAGCTTTGCCATGAAAAATCTTCAGGGATGCAAAAAAGAGGGAATCAGAATTCAATCAAACTCCCCTTTCTTTGGTAAAACTACCATTCCTGGGGTGCTATACCGCAGATTCCTGCATCCCCCATGGTGCAGAGGTCTCATGCATTGCAGGTGAGAACTTGTGCAAAAGAAGACGCTGTAATCCCGGAGTTTCCAGCCTCAGAGCCCTCCAGGTCCTGCAGCAGCCCCTTATCTGTGCACGGTCCGGGCTGCTCTCGCAGCTCTCCGCTCTCAGCTCCTGTGAAGCCTCCTCCTCCCTCCCCTACTGCCTGTCCTCTACTTACTGAATTTTTTTCTTCCTCCGAATCAAGCCAGCTTTATTGACAAGAGCATTGCCTGACAACACAATTCAAACTGGGTCAACGTTCTACAGCTTCTTAGAAATAAAGTAATAGGTACTGACGTATATACACGTCTATACAGCTGCGGGCTATTCACTAAGGCTGCTTTCACACATCCGGTTTTTCCTGTGCAGCACAATCCGGCGCTTTGCAGAAAAAACGCAACCTGTTTTTTTGCCGTCGGTTGATTTTTTTTGCATAGATTTAGGCTAGTTTCACACATCCGGTTTTTGCGCTGCGGCACAATACGGCGCTCTGCAGAAAAACCGCAACCGTTTTTTTTGCCGCCGGTTGCGGGTTTTTTTGCATAGACTTACATTAGTGCCGTATTGTGCCGCAGGGGCTTGCGTTCGGTCCGGTTTTTGCCGCATGCGGCAGATTTAGCCGATGCCGCGGCCGGATGGAACGTTGCCTGCAACGTTTTTTGCTCCGGCAAAAAAAAACGCATCGCGTCGCATCCGGCCGCTGCGGCGCATTTTTCAATGCATGCCTATGGACGCCGGATGCGGCGCGATGCGGAAAAAAACGCATCCGACCGCCGCATGCGGTTTCTTCCACTGCACATGCTCAGTAGTATGCCGCAACCGGAAAAACACGGACGGGCAACATGTAAAAATTTATGCAAAGGATGCGGTGTTTTCGCCGCATCCGATGCATAGGTTTCACAGCCGGATTGAGCCGCACTGCTCAAACCGGATGTGTGAAAGTAGCCTTACATTAGTGCCGTATTGTGCCACATGGGCTTGCGTTCCGTCCGGTTCTTGCCACATGAGACAGATTTAGCCGATGCGGCGGCCGGATGGAACGTTGCCTGGCACGTTTTTTAGTCTGGCAAAAAAAAACCGCATCGCGGCGCATCCGGCCGATGCGGCGCAATTTGCAATGCAGCCATCCGGCCGCCGCATGCGTTTTTTGCCACTGCGCATGCTCAGTAGCGTGCCGCAAGCGGCAAAAACCGGACAGGCCGCATGTAAAAAACGTATGCAAAAGGATGCGGTATTGTCGCCGCATCCGTTGCATAGGTTTTAGAGCCGGATTGGCCGGCTCTGCTAAAACCGGAGGAGTGAAAGCAGCCTTAGGAATAAAGTAATAAAGCAAGCAGAGGTACTGACGTATATACACGTCTATACAGCTGCGGGCTATTCACTAACATGGCTGCTATAACACTGTAAGTGATAAAGAAAAAAGTAATTGCTGAACAGTATTATTTTCCTTCTAAAGTGTCATTAATGAGTTATGTACTGTATATCAATATTTACAAATAAACTGATATCCTGAAAGTTATATAATAAATATATCCTGGATATTATTATATAACCTACATTATATCAATATATTTATAGTAATTATTATTATAAACTGATATAATGTATTTTAGATAGATACAGTGCTGGCCAAAAGTATTGGCACCCCTGCAATTCTGTCAGAGAATACTCAGTTTCTTCTTGAAAATGATTGCAATCACAAATTCTTTGGTATTATTTTCTTCATTTAATTTGTCTTCAATGAAAAAAAAAAAAATAATTATTGTCATAAAGCCAAATTGGATATAATTCCACACCAAACATAAAAATGAGGGTGGACAAAAGTATTGGCACTGTTTGAGAAATCATGTGATGCTTCTCTAATTTGTGTAATTAACAGCACCTGTAACTTACCTGTGGCACCTAACAGGTGTTGGCAATAACTAAATCACACTTGCAGCCACTTGACATGGATTAAAGTTGACTCATCCTCTGTCCTGTGTCCTTGTGTGCACCACATTGAGCATGGAGAAA